>NC_090282.1:78135508-78436114 GCF_037392515.1 Haliotis asinina
CCTAAAAACGTTAACAGTTAGTAAAAAACGCCTATAACAAAACAAGTGGATATAAAGAAAATGTATTCTGTTGAATACCTTATACGTTTTTGAACACAGAGTAGTAGGATCAGATTCTGGGGTTGCTTTTGGTAATGAGGGAAGACAAGGATGATATTCAATATGTTGTTGACAAGATAATTCAGTGGCGTGTATCGTTAATGAGAGACATAGGTCGGACACCCACTGACCCACTCATTTACCTTAATTCTGAGGATGTATATCAAAGATACAGTGCATGGTTACACTTAGAGTAGTTATGTCTACTTCAAACACGTCACTTTGATTGTCTGGAGCGTGAATAAGAGAGTGGAAGACAAACTTTCCAATACTGAACGAACTTAACACAAGAGTTCCCTCTCTCAACAATCACCAGGATCCGTGTGTGGGAGTTATCAATTTGGACCAGTCTGCGCTGTTTCTGATACCAGTTACCAACTACAACATTGCAGCGACAGTAATTTCTAGCTTAGTTTGGTCAAGCATAAGACGACGGTCTATACTTCCAGACGGTGTACACAGGGACCACGTACGCTGGCTATGTTGGCCTGGTGTCGGGACAACGACCTAACAACTTCACCATCACCGTCGACCAACGGGGACATCATGGTAAGACTAGCCTGTTGCTATAGAGGGGTGTGAAATGCTTGTAAAAGCGGGGTTACTTTACACATCCACATTTCTGTATACAGGGGAGGTTCGTCACGCTGAAGACCCGAGTGCCATTCTTCACTTGGGCACAATGTGCGAAGCCAGTTTCTGGTGTCCCCCGCCGTTATACTGCTGGAATATTGCTAAAAGCGGCGTAAACCTAAACTCACTCACTGTACACAGGGGAGACCTAGTTGGTTTCGATGGAGACGGATTATTCTTATTTCAAGTAAAGATATTTTCACATAAAATCATTTTTACATCATTTCAATATATCGGTGTTTTTCAGTGCACGTGGGTTACTGGTGGCAGAACATCTTAATGGCCATCCTGGATAAGAAGACGTCCTTTGTTAGCTTCCTAGTCAGACAGGTGCAGTGCACACACACGCACAAGGCTCGCACCCATACACAGCGGCAGAAGAAACAGCGACAGACGGACGGACACACACGTAGAGACAGACACAGGCAGCGACTGACAGACAGACACACGTAGCGAAAAACGGGCAGATACGTGGCGACAGACTGACAGACACATGCAGCGACAGAAGGACAGACACATGCAGCGACAGACGGACACAAACAACAAATATACACACACGACAGACATGCGTATATACAGGCAGAAACAAATGTCGCTTTCTGATTGGCTCAGCGCTATTCTATTATTTTCAGTGTACCCCGCTTACTGGCAATGAATTATTTTCAATGTGCAATTACTTTCTGGTGCTTCATGGTACTACTTTGAATAACATTGAATCAAGCATCAAGCACGGAAATTACCGATGTTTTGCGATTACCGATGTTTTGCGACTGAAAATCGATGGAAGGGAGAAAACAGCTGCAAACAGCTCAAAATTAAAATTAAGGTGTTAGGTAAGATAAATACGTTGTTCACCGGTCCCCTCGCGACCAGTGAACAACTTATATGTACACCAAAGATGCAATTATATTCCCTCTTTTCATTATAAATTTGATTGTTACTGTGCCAGCTGGACTTAAAATACAAGCTCACGTAATTAAACATGTATGATGTTTCGTATTCCACAACCAGGTGCTGGAGACGAACACAGGGTTTCGGGATGCAGTGGAGAAACTGTCGATCACGCCCATACACGCCCCTGTCTACTACATTGTTGGAGGTAGGAGGTGTATCGTGTGGTGTAACGTTCCCCAGTTCACACGCTCCTGTGGCAAGGGAGCCAAAGCTAACTGAATGCAAAATCCTAGTTTTCGCCCTTGTCCCATCCTCGGTATCTCCAGGGTATACTTTCCGATAAGTCTTCACTATACCCAGGATGCATCCACGGCTCGGCCCGATAATTTAATCTAGCCAATCAGCTAAGCAGCCGTTACAACCGAGCTTGCCGTGTCAACATAGATAGAGGTCGCAGCTGCGAAGGGATCATACAGACAAACTGACAGGTCCCATACTTCCAAAAATATATACAAGAACCCCTTCTACCTCTTTCAGAGAACTCCTGCCTCGTTTGTGTTGCAACGTTTGATCAGTTAGATAATTTAAGAAGCGAAAATGAGTTGTTATTGGTCCGCTCAACTTCCCTGTGTAGACACCTGATTGGATAAAAAGGCTGTCAAGGGTAGATGCATCCAGGGTATGGCGGAGGCTCGGATCACATACCCTAGAGATGCCCTTGTCCAGTTAGGTTGGAATTTCCTCGCTCGATCCACCGGCGGCTTTTACAAGACCTCTTACAAGTCTCTTCTGTGTCCACCTTTTGGCCAACCAGATTTGCCTATCATGTCACTTGCATTTGCTCCAAACAACGGCGGCGTCCAGTGAAGAGGATCAGATCATTTGCTATGGAGCGGGCTTTACTTGGCCAAGACCCCCAGCTTATTTGGAGCAACATATGGTTGCAGTCTGACGATGCCAAGATGACCATACACAAGTCATCTGTAGCGAGTCTTGCAAATGGCCATAAACTGACCTAAATTTTGAGTCAAGCAGTTACAGGGTACTCTCGTTACACTGTCATCCCTTATTCACAGCGTCCTTTCATGTTTCTATAGAGAATAGAGGTAAATGTCTCTTCCCCAGGTGTGAATCAAGGAGAGGGTGTGGTCATTACACGTGATCGCATGACAGCTGTGGATCTGATGTACATGAACCCAGCTCAGGGGAAGTGAGTAGTGTCCTCGTTCTATAATGGCAACACTATGCAAGTCGACTCCCACACATCTTCACCTTTTGTTTAGTGTGGTGTGACAAATTTGGAAATCGTATTAACAATGAAGGCCAATTAAGGAAATAAGGAGATTACAGAAAAAATGATAAATACAATATTTTGTAAGGTTCGTTCAACGTTCATTTTGCAGATTTTATGTCCTTGAGACGAACTATGACAACTGGACCACGCCCCCTCCCTACGACAATGACAGGAGGTAGGGTTACAGTGCATGTTTGGGATGTTAAACGATGCTAAGGTTTAACGTGTCTACACCACAGGGACAGGGTATCTTCACAGAATCGATTCCTCAAGTGGGTACACTGTGTGAAGCTCAGTTCCAGTTGACTTCTCTACATGGGCTCGTTTGTCCTGTGTAATATCCAGAATGTTGATCTTATTCATTTACCCATCCACAGAGCTGTTGCTGAGAAGACTATGAATGCCTTGGGACCACATGGAGTTAACAAACAGTCTTTGTTTAACGTTATATCAACACGACCAGTCATGAATGAGTAAGTGCCAGCTATACATGGAAAATAGGTTTGGACGATGTAACATAACACTTGGACAACATGGACTCTGTGATGGTGTTGCAGCCCCTGGTCAGACACCAAATTTTACATGTGGAAATGTGTTTAAAAAGTTCTAGCCATTGTCAAGTTATGATCACAATATTACAGTAATTCAGGCTGAAGTCTAAAAGGCAGGGAGGAAACTATGCATTTGACATTATTAGAAATACGTACCTTTGTAGATCCGCGCGAGAACTGGTCTGGAGTTGCAGATGCTTGTCGTAAAAGGCGACTAACGGGCACGGGTGGTCGGGCTTGCTGACGTGATGGACATATGTCATCGTATCCCAGCTGCGCAGATCGATCATAGAATTGTCTGGTCCAGACTCGTGATAGATTATTTACAGCCTGCCGTCATTTATCTCGAATATCGAAAGAGAACGGTGTTTAACAAAATATGTTAGAAAGACTAACATTGTTTCAACCTGCAAGACTTAAAGGCAAGGAGGAAACGCGCGTATTTAAAGTTATTGGGACTACCAGCAATGTTTAACTCTCCAAGTCTTGCACGTTCCAGGAACACCACGTACAGTATGGTGATGAGCGCTGGTCAGCCGGCACTGTACAGTGCATGGGTCAGATGGCCGTGAACAACTCTGGACACGCAGCAATAAATGTCTCATATTTCTGTGTTTGTGTGTCGATGTTTAGGATACATATCTGTAAACATACAACCCACGTAGTCATGACGTCTGAACACAGTGGCGGTTTCTTAACATAAATCAGAATGTATACGCGGTCTTACACATTCGTCAGAGTTAATAAATTTTATATCTAACTCTCAGGTGCTACACTTTAGTCACAGCCAAAATGTCTAAACAATCAGGTGTTATATATCAGTCACAGCTAAGATGTCTAAACACTTTTGTCCTACACATCCGTCACAGCCAATGTGTCTGGACACTCATGTCCTACACGTCCGTCACAACCAAGATGTCTAGACACTCAGGTACTACACATCCGTCACAACCAAGATGTCTACACGCTCTGGTCCTACACATCCGTCACAGCGAAGATGTCTAGACACTCATGTCCTACACATCCGTCACAGCCAAGATGTCTACACACTCATGTCCTACACATCCGTTACAACCAAGATGTTTAAACACTCATGTCCTACACATCCGTTACAACCAAGATGTCTAGACACTCATGTCCTACACATCCGTTACAACCTGTCCTACACGTCCGTCACAACCAAGATGTTTAAACACTCATGTCCTACACATCCGTTACAACCAAGATGTTTAAACACTCATGTCCTACACATCCGTCACAACCAAGATGTTTAAACACTCATGTCATACACATCCGTTACAACCAAGATGTTTAAACACTCATGTCCTACACATCCGTCACAACCAAGATGTCTAGACACTCATGTCCTACACATCTGTTACAACCAAGATGTTTAAACACTCATGTCCTACACATCCGTCACAACCAAAATGTTTAAACACTCATGTCCTACACGTCCGTCACAACCAAGATGTTTAAACACTCATGTCCTACACATCCGTCACAACCAAGATGTTTAAACACTCATGTCCTACACATCCGTTACAACCAAGATGTTTAAACACTCATGTCCTACACATCCGTCACAACCAAGATGTTTAAACACTCATGTCCTACACATCCGTTACAACCAAGATGTCTAGACACTCATGTCCTACACATCCGTTACAACCAAGATGTTTAAACACTCATGTCCTACACATCCGTCACAACCAAAATGTTTAAACACTCATGTCCTACACATCCGTCACAACCAAGATGTTTAAACACTCATGTCCTACACATCCGTCACAACCAAGATGTTTAAACACTCATGTCCTACACATCCGTCACAACCAAGATGTTTAAACACTCATGTCCTACACATCCGTCACAACCAAAATGTTTAAACACTCATGTCCTACACATCCGTCACAACCAAGATGTTTAAACACTCATGTCCTACACATCCGTCACAACCAAGATGTTTAAACACTCATGTCCTAGACATCCGTCACAACCAAGATGTCTAGACACTCAGGTCCTACACATCCGTTACAACCAAGATGTTTAAACACTCATGTCATACACATCCGTCACAACCAAGATGTTTAAACACTCATGTCCTACATATCCGTTACAACCAAGATGTTTAAACACTCATGTCCTACACATCCGTCATAACCAAGATGTCTAGACACTCATGTCCTACACATCCGTCACAACCAAGATGTTTAAACACTCATGTCCTACACATTCGTCACAACCAAGATGTTTAAACACTCATGTCCTACACATCCGCCACAACCAAGATGTCTATACACTCTGGTCCTACACATCCGTCACAACCAAGACGTCTACACACTCTGGTCCTACACATCCGTCACAGCCAAGATGTCTAAACACTCAGGTCCTACACGTCCGTCACAACCAATGTGTCTGAACACTCTGGTCTTACACATCCGTCACAGCCAATGTGTCTAAACACTCAGGTTCTACACATCCGTCACAGATAATGTGTCTAAACACTCTGGTCTTACACATCCGTCACACCCAATGTGTCTAAACACTCAGGTTCTACACATCCGTCACACATAATGTGTCTAAACACTCAGGTCCTACACATCCACCACAGCCAAGATGTCTAAACACTCAGGTCAAACACATCAAGCACAACCAATTAAGGCGTTTAAACAGCCAAGCCTGGGTGAACACAAGACGTTCTTGGGTGAAGTATGTTTATTGTCAAAAGCAGTTTTAACAGTCATCACAGGTCACTAGTATTGACAGATTCCAAAAGGTACAATTAAGAAAACCTCTTCAAGGTCTGTTATTGGTTTGGCACATGCAGAAATATCAATAATAGGTTCGTTATGTCTTAACAAGATATTAATAAAACCACATAAACTACCCACCCCTAGAAAGAAATCCAGTTAAATGATATAAATATATTCAAAACCAAACCTGTGTTAGCGACATGATTTTCGCTATGTCTGGTCCCTAAACTACCTGATCACAACATTCCTGTATACATATCATAAAACACCTGCCTACTAGGCGAACAACGACGGTCAGTAAATATTCATAATCACATCTGAACCTTCATCAGAAAGTATTACTGAGCCAGATGAAATTAATTTGATTTGAAGCAAAATAGTGAATTATTTAAAAAAATAAATACACGTTCTTATTTGATCGCCAATCTGTGCAAAAACGAATACATTAAAAGTACTAGCTTTTTACATACTGATCTTGAAATGAAAGGATAAATGTCTGTTCTCACTATTAAGAAAACTTATACTGCCTGGAAATACTAGAAAAGAAAACAAAACCGTCAAGGGCATGTAACTCTTCAACTTGTCATTCATTAACCATTAATGATAAACGTACTGTCGAGCAAAAGATAGGTTTAAAAGCATATCAGTTAGTCGATTCAGCTGAAACGAGTGTCATGTAGACAAAAGACATCATATTAGTGATTGTGGGTGTATCTCAGAACTGCACCTACATCATGGCGGTCGTGTTAATGATCGCTGTCATGCTGACCTCAACACTCCAACACCAATGCTCAACAATGCCCAGAGTCTTTAGATGTGACCCGAAAGAGTGATAAACGACTCCTAAAATGATTAGAGGACGCAACTTGCAGCCTAGAATTGTGACGACTAGTACCACTGGACATCTCGTAACTGTGTGACTACGAAAAACATACATATACATGAATAACAAGTAATATTGTCTGTAATAATTTCCTTTTCATAACGCTACCCGGTAGATTTTGAACATCGACTAGGAATATCGACCTAGGAAACTCCGTTGACCTTGTTTCCGATCAAACGCTAATATCTCCAAAACACATCGCAATTTCTCGATGACACAAGAGCAGTTTGTTTCTATGCACTAAATTCTAACCATTGTTATGTGCCAAAATAACGCCCGGGGCAGAGTTTCTGAAAGAAAAACATGCCCATATGTTCAATCAATGAAATACGGTAATGCTTCTTGTCGTGTTCACAAAGTTCTTAGCTCTTCACCGTGGCGTTTATCGTGCAGCAATCACAGCTACTCTGTTATCGCATCATCAAGTAGTCTGTTCATATCGTCCACACTGTCGCTGCTGCTGTCGACGATGCCGAGATTTGCCAGGTCTTCGACTACACGAATGAGATATTCTGGGTCAGGGTACCCGTATCTGAAATACGAGATAAACCACATCACATCGAGATAAACCACACCGTGTCGATATAAACCACACAACGTCGAGCTAAACCACACCACGTCGAAATAAACCACATCACGTCGAGCCAAAGCACACCATGTCGAGATAAACCACATCACGTCGAGCCAAAGCACACCATGTCGAGGTAACCACATCACGTCGAGTTAAACCACACCGCGTCGAGATTAACCAAATCACGCGTCTGCCACCAAACGTGATGACACTTTAATGCTTTTAAAACTATATATTATGATTTCGATGAAATTAAGATAACTACATTTATAAACAATAAGATAAAAGAGTCTGAGTGAAGTGGGAGGTTCGGACTGAAACCTTGACCTCCTTCATTTAGGGCTGTGGCATCACAGATACCGTTTGCGAAAAGGTATATGTACTACTGGTACTAGTGAGGAAACAACTGCCACCTTTATGCAGCTGAATTGCACCAGGACCATGCATCACATTGCTGAAAAGCATCTGCAAATATCGTGTATGTGAACATCTGAGTTGTGGTGTAAAGGTTTGTGAAGAATTCACCAATTTTCACTTGGTTTTTCATCATTGTCACCACTGGCCTTCCTGTCCTGTGCCCATACTGGTGACTTTCACCAACGTCAAAAAACGTCCACCTCATTGTGCAAACCCTTCAACATTAGTCTGACACGGGTGATGCAGCTGAAATAGTGTTCAGCGTGATGTCCGTTACCACCAACCCCTTAAGGCGCTGATGCAGCTAAGGTCGTGATAGAATTATATTTTTGGCCATGTTCTAAGACACATTTTTCTTGTCTCTGAGTGAGGAGCAAGTCAACAGTAAATTCAGTGTTCAAACTGTGGCTAAATTATCGTTTGAAAGAAAATTTAATCGTTATAATCATTGTTTTACGCCAGATGCCTGATACACCGTGTTCACTCACACTTCGGGTCCACCGTCCTGGCTCGTCTTGTGCATGATGTGATCCCATTTAACCACATCCGGTTGACCTGTGGTAAGTGATCTTCCGACTGTGAATATCAGTTTCCTGTCAAATGCCACCTTGAGCATGCGCAATACCTTCCTGCCCGTTTCGTTGTCAGGTAGGAAGGCCCGTCGATTTACACCTCGGTAGAACCTCCCGGGGTGTGGGTGGTCGTCCTTTAAATACGAACAACACAACAGGTTGAATAAGACACGGTGGTGGTCTGTGAATATAATTGAATCTGGACAAGTCAATTCTGTGATCAGCATCATGATTAGAATCTATACAGTTGGAATAAGATTTAACCACGTTAGCGAGCCTGATCGTCCAACACCATATAACCTAGATTAGACAAGGTGTGGCTGGTGATATTGCCCTTGGCGACTGGGATTATTCTCCACCTTAACAAAAACATATTCTTATAGGATGGAAGGAGGCAGCGGTTTTGCGCCAGAACTACATACATCATATACACCACAACTGTGAATCTAGACCTTCTAAAGAAGTAAATGATAGTGTGATGCCTTCTAGCTACCCATGTAACATTGTCACATTACAATCAGTCAGTGTTACGACTTCTATGGAATAATAAGGTGGTCCCTGTGGGGATGCTGGAATTGGTGGTGTGGGGTAGGGGCATTGGAATTGCAGGCGTCGCGGGTGTTGGAACTGAAGGGCCGGGGCGCTGGTGTTGCAGTTAATCCCTCTGAAAAACACAGGTTTTTCGTGGAGATTACGGTTTGCAGTTGGTGCCCTGCAAACGATGGTGGTGGCAAGATGACCAGGCTGTCAGTGCTCATGCTAACTGCTTACAACATCAATCACTGGATTGTCTGGTTTATACACATGCCGCCGTCTTTATGGATCGAATATTGCTGGGACAGCTGCAACATACAGAGACAGATTCACATGCACAAACACGCACACGCACGCGCACACGCACATGCACGCGGGTGGCAAGAAGACAAAGTAAAAACTTGCCGTCTGTATTCCTCCTGGAATGGAGTAAGTGATGACAATAACGCCGACGTCCTCGAATCCTGACACGTGGCAGTGGTCAAATGTAGCAACTGTCATCGTTCCGGGAGGTTGATTGCCCCGCTGGATCAAGTTTTCATCTATTGACGGCTCAAACTCTACCGCTGTTATTACTCCATCATCATCAACATCACTATATGTATCTTGATAAAAGCCTGCTTCGTCAGGGTAACCATCACCTGCTGCTTCGTCATAATCTTCATATTTGGCGGGCGCAACACGGACAGATTTGTAGGATGATAATGGAAATTCTTCTTCGTCATCAAAGTCTGTACCTCCAGCTTCAGCCCCCAATTTTGGATATATATCAAGTTCAAAGTCACCAGCTTTCTCTCCAATAGCTTTCTCTTCGTTCTCTTCCTCTAGAAGGGTGAAATCAGCAACACGTTCCCGCAGCTGATTCAGTTGCGACTCCTTGTCACTCTTGCTTTCTGCATTTCTCGAGCTGCTTTCTATTTCATCATCTTCAGTTATCGTGAGATCCTGCAGTGGAGACGTGTCTCGCAGAGGGAATCCAACAGGCTCGGGTAAAGACGCCATGGACAGGGATTTTACAACCGGCATTGAGATCGGCGAGTCACTGACATGATTTATGGATTTTTTAGACTGTGTAATTAACCTCTGTATCCGGTCTTCCCTGGATTGTGTAGGGATGTCCTCGTCCACCTTTAGCGAAAGGGCGGGTAACACGGGAACGCCTCCAGCAGGAGCTTTTGTGTGTGGCATGGTAACCACAGACTGTGTTGGGCGTGACTTCTGTGGTGGAGATTTGTTTTCTGACCATGCTGCACTTGCATCCACTGTTGCCATGTTCATCCCGAAGACACCAGCTTTAGGCTGGCTTGGGTGCATCTGTGCTGTACTTGGGTACATTCCGAGAGGACCAGATGAGTAGTCAGTACCCACCTGTGCTATACCTGGGTACACATCATGAGTAGACACATGACCTGGGTGTGCGGTGAACGCATACGGATCCACGTCTGTCTCACTGGTGTCAGACTCATCCTCCGAGCTTGGTTCATCACTGTAATTTGAAGCAATATAATTTTAGATCACAATATCGATCGATCGAGAGAGAGAGTAAGTACAACACGAATACTTATATACTTGTACCTGAGACTACAGGTGGTCTCGCAGATGACCTTAAAGTAATCGTTGATGTCATTGTCCAGACTGACGAAGTCGACCTCCTCCAGAGACAGAGGACGATGCCGACACAAAGTCCTCACAGCAGCCTCGATGGACTCCTCAGCAGTGCCACGGCCATGGCCTGTCAGTTGGAAATAGACAAGAAACTGTCACAATTGAATTGTATGTACAACAAAGGACGCGTTTATACGTGAGACCGGAAACGAATTCTAGACATGTAAACTGTATAATAGTCCTAACGAAGTCAGGGAGTTAGTGCTACATCAGTATACATGGTTAGCCCACTAGATCACCGTGTGTCAGCAACAGGTGGAAGAAAATGCGGGTCTAACACGCTTATCTCTTTGGTGAACCCACATGCTCCTGTTTGGGACCGACACACCAAGAAACATAACTTGTGCGAACAGGAATTGAAACCAGTGAATATTTCTTTCTGGGCTAAGTCTACAAAGCTGAAGGCGACTTGAGCCACCCGCCCCCACTTCAAAATCAGAATCTGATGAAAACGGGGATGACCTACTCAATGACCTCTGGTTGATCAGACTTTGAAAATAAAACATTTGAAGTGAGTGAGTGGCAATATAACAAAAAGGAATTCTTCATAATCTAGAGATATGGATGATGAAATATCATTGTTAATGTTAATGTTAAATTGTTTAAACTCTAGTGTATGCTTCAAATATACACAAAAGGAACGATCCCGATAGGATCATCTCATTTTAGATTTTTCCGATGTGAATGAGTATAACTACTGTTACTGCCTTACCTGTTCCAAGAAGCGGGATAGCAATTCGGCTGAGGTCCTTGTCGTCAGCCTTTTTGTACACATTCCTATATAGTTTTTTCAGGGTCTTCAACCAGTTTCTACCCTTAGAGTCATAGTAGGGGCAGATAACCGCCTGAAGCACGTACTTAAAGGGAAAGTCGTCGTTTTTCATATGGACTGTGTACACGTTCCCATCCCGCAGGACGCCTTTAGATACTCGACGTCTCTCTCTTTTCTTCTTGAACTCCTCTCCACCCGGGAGATTACACAAAGATCGGGTCACCATGCTCATGTCGGACGCTCTGGGAGACTCGCCTGTCACCACGGCATCGGCCTTGACCTTTGTAATGTCACCGACGTACGTTCTGATACTGACGCCATGTTTTGTTGTGAAAGATTTCTCAGTGGATGGTATTTTAGCAGTGGGTGGAGTTGAAAAGGATGAAAACGGGGAATGGCTGAACTTATTTGGAGAAGGCATTGAGGCCGCAAAAGCAGAATTATAGTACTGTTTTTTGTAAGGAAAGTCTTCCCTTCTAGAAACAGTCGGAGAAGCATTTCCATTTTTTGATGGGAATGATGTCTTTTGTTTTCCGGGGTTTGTCTGTCTCTTTTTGTCAAAGTTGGCAGAAGAGGAGAATGGTGAGTCAGATAGGCTCCCGTTGGATGTGTTTGAAGGACTGGCATTGCTCACATATAGCTCGCTCTCAACATCCTCCGCACTGTCAGCCAAGATCTGGCCACGTGTTGTTGCCGGACTGCCTGTGATGTCCCTGACTTCGTCTTCCTGAGATGCCTGGTATACGTCCTCACACGAGGATGATTTATCCAATGACCGCTGGCCCCTCGGACTTGGGAAATAAAGGGACACTGAGTGAGTGGCATCGTAGCAACATACCAAAAAGGAATTCTTTCAGATCTATATATATACGACGTGGTTGATGAAGTATCGTTATCAAAAATCGTTTAAACTGTACGATCTGTTCAAATCTTCAAGAAAAGGAACGAACCACTTCATACATCTCAAATTACACATTTGAGCTTCGTGTTTCCATTTCTGTTGATGGTTTTATCACCTTTTCCCACAAATAATCAATTTAATATACCCTACTTCAATAGAAATAGAAATACTAATTTAAATACCATATTCCCATTTACTACGGGTAGTCGTTTCCTTGAACATATCATCACTATACAATTCCACATGCTGTTACGACACCATCTCCCCACTTCAACTTGAATGTCATGAACACTCACACCAGACGGCGAGAGGGGGATTTCCCGTGGGGATTCCCCTTGAGGGAGCAATGGTCTGAATGAAACTGTCCTTCGACGCAGACGATAGTGTTTCAGGTTGTCTACATTGTCCAAGGAATGAGGGTTGTAGCTATAACCTTAGACTAAGGTTTAGTCTCTGAATATATATAATTTTGATAGTATCAAACAAACCCATTTTAATTGAAAAGGAGCCTAAGGGGGACCAGAGATTCAGAACATGAGAAATCTAGACTTGCTTCATTTAAGGCTTTAGCACTACAGAGAAGGCTTGGCGGTAGGCAAAATAATAACATAATGTGGTTCAGGGATTGTGAGACAGACTACTATAACCTCACAACCACTGCAATATTCAGGACCTTTATCGCCAGCGATGTACTAAGGGGGACAACTCTGTGATAAAATCAGCAGCAGTGACAGGCGTTTTGTCTGAACTCAAGACGATTAAATTTTCAATACATGTAAAACAAATAAAACAGAAACATGGTAAACGATATTATGACGATGTAGAAGAACGTATGCATGAAGCATGCATGTTTGTGTATGTGTATACATGTTTGTGTATGTGTATGTAACCGCCATTCCTAATGCTGATGTTGCTCACTGACAGCTTCGGCTGGGCCAGCACAGGAAGCAGTGAAGTATCTCCTACCTGTCGGGGTCCATTGTGTATTCTTCCGGGCTCGTAAATGTAGGAAATGTTCATGAACAAAACATACCCTGTCACACGACGCTAGTCGGTAATGACATCACTTGAGTTTCTGGGAAAATGCAGGACAGAAACGAAAGCGAAAGTAGGACTGGTCGCAGCACTGATAATCAATGCAAAACAACATGCCCATGATAAACCACGTGACATCAACATGCTGGATGTCGTGGGATGGGATTTATGGTGCTGTTGCAAATTCTGTGTTATGCAGGATACGTACAAAGCACGGAGTCAGGGTGCTAGCCATACAGACACTGCCCCTGAGCGTACCCGCTGTAGCCTATACTTGGACCGCTTCCGTCGTGGTGTGGATAAAGTGTCTGGAGAGAGGAATGAATACTGGGCCTACTATCTCCTCGAGCGTTCACCCTTTAGGGATAAAACATGGAATCGGCTCACAGGCAGCATCTGAGAGTGAGCGAGGTGCTGGTCAATATTTTACCGTGGTTTATTATTATTATTATTTATTATATTATTTATAATATTTATTATTATTATTATTACCGTTTGTTTATTATTTAACGCCACACTCAACAATATTCCAGCCATATGACGGCGGTCGGGAAACAATCGTGCATGGACCAGACAAACAACTGATCGGAATCATGAGAATCAATCAGTGAGCCTAACTACCCGATACCGTTAGTCGCCCCTTACGACAAACGTGGGTTACTGAAGTCCAAATCTAACCCAGATCTTCACGGATTTCTACCGTAGTGTTGTACTATACGACTACTAAACCAACACATGCACACGCACGCGCACACATGTAAAGAATAACGTTAAACCCAATTTCACCTCACCTACATCCAGTAATGTACGTACAAGTAAACAGACTTGTATTTTATTGGTATGTTCAACCGTACGATATTACTTGGTGAGAGCAGAGACCACATAATAGAGGGCTCTATTATATGGTCTCTGGTGAGAGGAATAAAACAAGTGCTGTTTTTCTGTATTTTCCGTACAGTATTCACAGACAAACCCCATATGCCCCAAAATGTTCTGTCCCTTACAAACATCGGCATAAATATGAGCTGTTTGTATGTTATGGTATTACGGCCATTCCTGTCCCACGACTCTCTCAGCAGTGATCCTGTTCCCAATCCCCGAATCCCATTACTTCAGTGCAGTTCTTTGTTTCTATGAAAGAGTACATATTTCCAGAGACAGGGTGTTAGTCTGGAGTGTTCCTATCTGATGAACTCTATTATTTAATCTTTTCACCGAACCGTACTTTTCAACTCATGCATTCTTCTTCCCTCCAAGCACCTTTGATGTGAACTTCATGACTGATGAGGGTCTTCTGTTATTATCATGGCCAAAATATGCAGACAATGGATGATAATATCCCCATTCGAGACACAGATTTGGGTTAACTGGTGATCCCAGGATACTGGTTTAAAGTCACTCAAAGTTTACTTATAGATCATAACGTTGTGTGGATGTGTACTCATTGTGTAATAATGAGTGAGTGAGTGAGTATGGTTTAACACCGACTTTAGCAATATTCCAGCACTGTCACGGCTGGGGACACCAGAAATGGGCCTCACTCTGTAACAATGAAATATACTCGGCGTCATTAATGAGAGGTCAAGCTAAAACGTTGTAAAATCTTCGTTTCTGTTTGGAATATATACAACTGAATGTTTTACAAACTTCCTGATTACATTCTGTTACAAATGGCATGTTTTTATTAAAATTGTCAATACAGAAATCCACTCGCCACTTAATACCAATGATGTGCATGTGCATGCCGGTCAATACATGGAAATTTGAGGACGCTATACACCTGCACTGATGCCATTTCACTGTCGTTCACTGTTCAGGTACCTGTTTGAAATCGCAGCTTAAAATGAGACCCGAAGAGTAAAGGAGGAAGAGACAGGTGTGTTGGTCACGACTGTCAACAAATTAAACAATGTGATGACATTATTAGGCAATCCAGTGATCAACATTATGACATTGCCCTACTTAGGATACGAGTACAATTTTCCGTGGGAGTCTGATAGCCCATCCCTTTATTGTCACCTCTTATCTCAAGTAGGGGTTGATGAAGACCAACACCACAACCAGATGTCATGGCCGTGTCATTAAACGTTAGCTCACATAATTAATAACATACAAGCAATGAATTTCAACAAAGTTTAATGTGCAAATACAGTGGAATCTGTCTATTGTGGACTGGTCTGGGACCGACTCATTTGTCGGATTGGTCAACTTTTGTCCATGACACTGATCTAATCCTGTCACATTAACTATTACTGTTTTAGTTCGATATGTCCCCATTAGACAGCCTTGTTCTCAAAGTTGACTGTCTCGACTGGTATTTTAGTCTGTTATCAGTTACAGAGAAAGTCCAGCTTCTAAAGCAAATTTAAAAATAAATTTATGAACATGGAGAAAACTGGTTTACAGAGAGTCCAGATTTGACAGACTCCACTGTATATACTCAAATGTTTCAGTACATTGAATCAACTATACATATGGACATGAGAAGGCTATAAACAATAGACAAGTAGGAATCTGTTCACCAACAAAAGTAGATAAGGCCACATTTTCATCACACTTGTCGACCAACACTGGTTAGTGATAGTGGAACAAAGCAAGAAAGTACTGGGCATGTTGATGCCATTTACAAGTTTATCTTAACCTCACTTGCATTCCCCACTGCTGACTGCACACATCTCAGCCCATCCAGGACGAAGAGAAGTAACCATCTAAGCATCTGACATGCTCGTAACTGCCATAACGGGTTCTCAAATCAATGCAATAATAACACGTAGGTAACATGAGTGAGAGTGGGAGGAATTTGCCCTTGTGGGGATAAAGGGAGGTAACTCTTACTGGTACCCTGACACTCCAATGGCTTTTCAACAGCTGTTTAAACATATAAACATAACTGAGGAATACTACAGAAACTAAAGAAGGAAGTCACAAATACATGCAATAACAAATTCATAGAAATATCAAATTAATATCCTAACTGAACTTTGAGGTGAAACAAACTTTTTAAAACTGTAACAAATCAACTTTAAATCTGTGATATCAAATGAACAGGAAAACTTTCATTAACACAGTGGCTAGAGAGTACAATGTCTTCAGAACAATAGGAAACAAATTTAGTGTACAATAAAACAGTTTTCTTATAATGTTTAATCAACAAGGGCATGTTTGAAACAACTTGAACAATGCTGGTATCTATTCATTCCCTGTTTTACACGATTAGGTGTTCATACCCTTTACATAATGAATTTGACAAACATGGTAGGAGTTTTGTTAAACGACAAGGCAGCAAAAGAAAATTTAAATGTTTCTCAAGTACATTTTTTTCAAAAGTGATGAGGACGGCAGGACTTTTTTTTTTACTTTTTGACTGAAAAAAGTGACAAGGAAAGAACACATTTCTATTTTTTTCTGTCAGAAAAATACAGCTTTGAAAGTTTATAAGTAGTTTAGTACGTGTTAATGAGCTGTAGTTTCAGTCACACTTGTTCTCATAGACACTCATTCTTATAGCGAACAAATGGATGAGGTCACTATTACTTTTTTTGAAATGGCAAAAAAAACCCGTTACGCACATAAATAAAGGTGACACGCCGATGCCCAAAAAACATTTCACTAGTCTTATCCAGCCTAACTGATCAACTGACAACATAATGGCAATGTGCAATCTATGTACACAACAACTAAACTGTCATAGACAATGGTAGGCAAAATGTGAAAGGCAAGGAATTCTTATTCAGCTACCCATAACTGATTTTCATAAGATTAAAAAAACAGCTGACAAAGTTTCTCATCTATTACTGTACACAAGACAAGAGAAAAGAAAAATATTAATAACTGGAAAAAAATACAACAAAACAAAGAGGAAAAAAAATAACAGGATACAGCAAAACAAACAGAGTCCTACATTTTACACAATATACTCATATATAGGACTTTACAATATACATGTCATATAGAGCATTGGTAATAATAACAATGTAGTGGTGAAGAGTACAAACATTATCTAATAAACATTATCTGATACTTATCCTGACTCTGTGTTCTATGGACGATACAGATGGCTTATTGGTAATGAAACAAGAGTCATCAGAAGATGACATATTTCCATGGAAAGTGAGAAAATAATAAATGACAAAAACCTGTAAATGGCAAAAGTCACCACTTTGGGGTCTGCCACACATATCTACCAACTTTGGCAGAAAAATATTGAGTGACATACATGCATGCATGCATCCATCCATCCATCCATCCATACATACATCCATACATCCATACATACATCACAAACATTATTTTGGAAATGTCTGTTATACATTTCATAAGATATGTTAATCTCATTTAAAATGCTAAACAGATTGGAACATCAGAAAGGATGTTCAATTCAAGACTTAGCCAAATACTCTCCTGTTCGACATAAGGCAGGAAAGCAGCTGACCTTGCAGGTGTTCAATTAATAATAATCATATAATGGTAACAAGTAAACAACCCACATCTTCATGGGTCAGAAATATTATGAAATGTGTATAGGATCACTGGTGAAAAAGAATATGAGTTTTAATCTGTATTATACTTGGGATTACACTTTCTCATTAAAGTATCAATTCTAGTACTATTGTTAGGTTGAGTCCCACCTGACACTCTCATGCCCCTAAGCAACTGTGTGTGCTGAATTTGACTCAACCAAACAGAATGCTACTTCTGACCACTACTTAAATGGCAACAAGTGTTCATAGATAGTTTTATGTATACAGTGGAAACTGTCTTTACTGTCACTTATTGGGAATGAAGAAATAATCTGGTTTAGACAAAGTGCCAGAGTGTAGAGCTGATGATAAATGTGCAAGCCATGGAAAAATCTGAGATTTTATGCCAGTGTTGACAACATGCCAGATTAGACAGATGCCGGTTTTGACAGCTTCCACTGTATATGACTCTCAGCATAGATGCAGGTTTGACTCAGTGTATGCTGAATGATGTCAACAGGTGACATTCAGACAAGTCACCAGGTGATCTGTGACACAATCAGAGATGAGGATGAGACTTGGTACTAAGCCTGTTGAATGACACACAAACACATGCAGTTTCCCCATATAAAAAAGTGTTTGGAAATTCTGGACATTTTGTTGACTGTTCACATCGTCAGTTGGTCTCATACAGGTCAATATTTCTCACTTAAGGTTTGCACACACATATATGTTCTGCTTTCTGTAACTGGTTCCTACTTAAAATTCCTGAAGAGATGGCTGGAAAATGAACTACCCTGGATGTTTTCTTTAATGGTGAACAAATTAGGAAAATGCAAGCAATTTCAGTATGAATTCTTGAACATGTATTCAATTGTGAACAAACTGCATAGCATATTTATGAGAAATTTATTAAGGGGTATTTTCTCCACTGTCTCTGACATGAATCCCATGGTCATAGATAACAATGATTAGAATCACACAGTATTAGGCGTCTGACCCAATAAGAAGGACATAACTCTGTACAGTGGACATGATGAGCAGGCTAGCTATGCTCCACTTCTCTGTAATGTCTGGATGTGTTCTACAGCTGATCCACAGTGACACCTTTACAGGCCAATTCCTCCTGAACCCTGGACAAGTACGTCTCATCTGGGTAGCCGAATCTGTCAAAAAAGACCATATAAAGATGCTATACAGCCTCAAAAGATATGAAATGAATGAAACATTGACCACAGTACAGCTAGCATATTGGCAGAACGAAGTTTAAGAAATACTGACTGTTTGCACCCACTACATTAGGAATGTAACAGTAATGGTCTAAAAGTGGTTTCAGTGCTGTTGTGGCCATATTTAAATCTGATCAGGAGTCCAAGAACTACTATTTAAAGTCAGTGAAACAGTTCAGGCAATGACAATGTCCAGTTCAGGCAATGACAATGTCGATAATGCTAAGGTCTAGATATGGTACAAACTCAGCTGAGTGTCTTTTCCAGAGAGTGGATGGCTGGTGGTTATATAACCACGTTATGTTATGACTGATGTTAAAAGGTTCTTAATGTTACCCTGCATGGTATTAGAGGATAACATAAAGAATGGTCGGCTGGTAGTGTTTAGCATATCCATGCCTTAGTACCTCAGTGGGCTAGCTAATGAGTGAATGAGTGAGTGGGTGGGTGGGTTGGAGTGAGTGAGTGAGTGAATGAGTGAGTGAATAAGTGAGTGAGTAAGTGAGTGCAGCAGTATCATGATGTGAGCTTTATACATTGTACACATATGGGTAATCTAACCTGCCTAACAAGCAAATACTTTAACCACTAGGCTACCCCACCACCCTAATGGCACCATTAAAGGTCAAGAGCCATACAAGCAGCCATAAACATGCATATACACGATTTCCACAGTTTTGAATGGAAAGTTCCACTGAATTTCACCCTAGATGGAAAAGCACTACATCTGCCACAGATGGGTCAGTGTCAGACTGACAAATACTTCAGCTTTAGCTCACCTTGTGGGACCACCATCGATACTGGTCTTGTGATGGATGTCATTCCAGGTGACCACATCATCACGGCCAGTGGTTGCTGACCTGCCCACTGTGAAAGTCAGTTTCCGATCGAACGCCAGTTTCAGAAGTCTGTATACCTTCTCCCCTTCTTTGTTATTTGGCAGGAAAGCAACACGTGATGTTCCGTGGTATACCCTGCCTGGGTGTGGATGATCCTTCTGTAGAAATGAGGATGATTGATTAAATAACTGAGTTTTCACATGTCTTGGTTACACTCTAGGAACTCATAGCACTGACAGAGGAAGAGAATGTCAACATATTGTAATACAAAAGTGATTCACAATGATCAGTTCACTGTCATAGCAGGGCTTGATTTAAAATATGATAACCTACATGCATAAAGTGCAGCCTAAGATAAAAACCTAGTTGCATCAGCCAAATTCCAGTTACACTACTATTATTACAAATAGTAAATGAAAGATATTTACTATTAAATTACTTAATTGTTATATTCAGATGTTCAGCTAAAATATGGAGCTGCACCTGGTGCAAGTTCATCTAATAACTAGATTGCACTTTGTGATATTGGGTTGCTCCTTATTGGGTACTTAACTCTTCAAAATATATAAATCTAAATGCTTCTAACTCTTCAAAATATATAAATATATATGTATCTAAATAGACTAAATTTTTTTAGCAATTGTCATTTTGCCAAACACTGGGCAGCCATTTCTAAATGTTGAGTAATGTATGTGAGGTATTTAGACCTTTTGGGTTTCAAGTGATTCATATGCATTTTTTTACTCCCAGATTTGTAATTAACTGAGTAAATGTGACTTTTATTGGGTAAAATACACACATGTGTGCCTTATCTGGAGTTCTGCTTAGACCATGATGTAGAACTAGACCGATGATCTACTTACTGTCTGAGTACCACTTGGGAAGTGGTACTGTATAGTGATGATGCCACTTCCTTCATATCCGGGAAGACTTGGGAAGGAGGCTTTGTGCATAGACATTGTCCCTTGTGGCATGTTGCCTCTGATGATGTCATACACGGTCAGACATGATGGGCAGACAGGCTTGTAACTCCTGAAGCTGTCATCAATGCATTCTTTGCAAAATTTATGACCACATTTGTCCAATATTTTTGAATTTTGGATGACATCCATACAGATGGGGCAGATTTCCTCTTCAACATCAGTTTCCTCAGGCTCAGGTTGCTTTTCAGGACTAACTATGTTTCTCTCATCCAATTTATCTTCATCTTCAGCTGAGCTGGAATGTTCATCAAACTGATTGTATTGTCCTCTACATCCCAGAAGAGATGTGTTGATAGCATCAGCAGCTCTGTGATGACCAACAGCCTTTCTACTTGTAACATCACCACCAAGCGACAGACCTCCAGTTCTAGCCTCCAAATTGGTCATTTCTGACTCATCATAAGGAGTATGGAGGGTACCAACGCTGGCTTTCTCATTTTCTGAGGCAGCAACCATAGTTCCGTTTCTTATTGTTGTGCATCTATGTGATCTCAGTCGTGGACCAGTTTTGTGTGCTTTGCTTCCGTCAGGGTGTTGGTGAGCATCAGCTCTGAGTGTTTTCTTTCCACAGTCTGAGGTGTCAGCAGCTGAAGATTGTGGCTGTTTCTTGGCTGTCATTTTGGACATTGATGTTCCACAATGAAGTGCTGATGCAGACTCTTTTGGACTGCTTGAAAATAATAATGATAAATTAGGTCAAATGTTCAGATGATGAAATAAATGTCATAAGGAACTACAGCTTACCTTTATTTTGTGTTCATACAGTATAGCACATTTACTCAGTCTAAGTAAACTTAGTCTCAGCATTATTTATTACACTCCTCTACTGAGTCTAACAAACTCCAGTAGGAGGTCGCGTCAGATAACCTTTGAGATTAACCAGTCAGAACGCCGCTTACCAACATGCCAAACTGGACATTCACACATACCTTTTGAACACATACCTTTTGAAATTTTACCTCAAAGAGGTTTGTACCTGAGCGATTCCCAATGCTATTTTCCATATAATCACTTCCGGGTAATGCACATGGAGCAAGCTACAACACTGTCAACAGTGGCATGCAAAGTTTCGTTTGTTGAAGGATCAGTGTCAGTGATAGGGGAACTTTGTAAGTCAAATCAAACCCTAATCAGTAGCCACTGTCTGATTGATCAAATCCGACCGTCTCGATTTTGACTGGACTGTCATAGGTTGCTCAATGGTTACCTGACATGACTTCCTACTAGGGTTTGTTAGACTCAGTAGAGGAAAGTAATGAATAATACTGAGACTACATTTACTTAGACTGTACACTTACAAGTAAAGTTGCACATAGAAATTTTTGTTCTATTGACTCCATTCACGCGATATTCAAAATGCACATAATGAACTACAGTAACACAGAACTAAACTAAGTGCAGGGATGCAAATAACCCACTGCCTGACGTCCTAGTCGAGTGTTTTTTCCTGTTGGGCAAGCAAATTTATATATCATGCTTTACTGGTGTCCAGCAAATTCCCAGTGTTATTTAAGTTGTTTATTTAACAAACATCAAGAAAAACAGCCGGTATCTTGAAAAAAAATCTGGGCAAGTGATTTTACAAGTGCCAGTGTACCAGAGTACACTAGCAATTTAAAGGTATTTCCACCCCTGAAGAGATCTCTATGAGTTTGGTATCCATAGGCAACTGTATTTACCCAGACCTTAAGGGTCATAATAATTATGATAATAGAGTACACATAAACTGAAGTGTGCTGGGCATGAGGTCACTTTGCACAGTAAACACTAAAGCTGTGTTCGTGATAGGTTTTGTAAGAGTGATTGCAGAAATAAAATTATAAATATGTAGTATATATAATATATTATATATACATTTATTGCATGTTTTTTATATTTGTTTTTGTGTGAAAAATGCTGGTTTCTTCGTAACATGAACACTGTTAAAGTGAGGTCCTGTCTGTTTTATGTTGACGGTTTAGTTTGGTTTGTTTGTAGTTAAATGCTGCACTGGGCAATATTCCAGCTATATGATGGCGACCTGTAAATTACAGTCTTGATAAAGAGCATGAACATAGATCTACACAAAGATGTTGATCACTGTACTGTCTGGTCTAAATTATTCATTACAAGGCTTCATAATGCATAGTAGTAAGTCCTTGTTGAAAGTATGGGGTTAAGATCGCTTTAGCTCTACGATAACCATTAGGACCTGGGTCCTGGAACAGACTGAATGTAAGGAGTGGGATGCTGCTGCCTCATGCAATACAACAAACAGTGTGTATGGCTGCCTCTATCTACCTCTACCAACGTTTCAATGTAATTTTCAAGTTACTTTAATAAACATTTCAAATTACAAGAACTGGAGAACTTTAAGAAATGTTTGCGGGTATGTTGTCAGATGGTTAGTTTGAAAGCTTAAGCATCTTTCTTATTACATGATTTACTCTGTGTGTAAACTTTGGCACATCCACAGCATCAAACTTGTGAAATCTTCAGTTACCTGGTAAAACTCTTCTCAATTTCCTCATAGATCATGTCAACATGTTTCACATCTAGTGTAACAAACTCGACATTCAGATTGTTTGTATAGTTTTTTGGCCTCTGTGTTGCATAGTAGTGTAAGCCAAATGCTAAGTCGCTGACAGCATGTTCCGCCTTCATGTGACCTCTGCCTGAAAACATAAATAAGGACAAGAATGTTATGAATATAATTAGGAAGATATGACTGAAGGGGAGTAGAAATCAAATGTATGTTACATGCAAATTGGGGCAAATGCAGAGTTTTTTGGCATTGACCTGAGCGAGGCTGACACATAATTTGAGTCTTGAAAGAGGGATCCCAAAATGACTGCGGTGTAATGTGAGGAATAAGTTGCCAATCGGTACCAAAACAAGCAGATGATTTTGTCCAAATAAACAAAATTTGGCTTGAATGGCTGATTTTGGCATCCACTATGACAGACAAAGTAAAGAGCATTTGCCATGATTTAGATAATTTGTCCTAAGCAGGAATAAACTCTCATCCATCATCAGTTAGGCAAGGATCTAGCTGAAGCACCTGACCTGGCGACCCTGCAGGCTGGCAACGGAGGAGCTTAGATACCCTAACAAGGCACTGGTCTGTGATGTAAGGTGGCACTTCCTCAGGTAAGAAGCACCTGGCAGTAAGCACCATATAATCAGATGAAGCGAAGGCTTATGACAATCAATCAAGTGGACTTCACACAGTGTAGGTGCTGACTAACCAGAGTTGAGTGCAACAGCCAGAGGTGGGCAGATAAATGGTCCCAGTGCCGAACAGGCACATAACACTAGTGTGCAATATCGGGTTGGAAGAAAATGACAGACTATCAATGATAAAGTGATGGTGAGGAGAACAAGGCAAAGCATTAAGTGCAGAATGAAGAGCTAGTGATCTTGCGCAGGCAGGCTCTCAGCTGGTGGCAGTGGACTATCAGAAGAACCATGGGAGAGGTGTCCGGCAAATACTGACAGATGGTGAGGCTGCAGCTAAGGCGAGGCAATGTCAAGTCATCAAGATGATGAGATGATCCCAGAACAACTTTACAGACACTGAGGAGCAGACGCCAAGGATAAATCATGTGTGTTGACACATGCGCAGATGTCATCTGCTGGGAGGCTGCACTGATTATAGAGACGAAGATGGCAACAGAGGTGGAGAATCCTCCATCTTTTTAAACAATGACGTTTGCATGGGCCACTTTTTTGTCTCTCCGTTCCAGTATTGTCTGTTAGGTTAAGGTCGGGAAACTAAAGAACTGTGTAACAGAGGTTTTACTAAAATCAAAAATAAATTTGACATTTGGCACAAATTAGAACTTAATTAGTGGAAAACTAGGGGTCAAAGCCTTTCCTTCCAGGAACAAAAGAGTCTTAATTCCACACAAAAATTCTTAAAGATGTTGGTGTAGCGATACAAGACAAATGTTATTGGTAACTTTTGTATTTGTTTCTGGACTGGTTCTCAGCTATATTCAAGCTGTAGAATAGCAAAGTTTGTTTTGGGACTACACTCTCTTAGGAAAGTACAGATTCTTGTACGTCAAATCTGGGACAATGCACAGCCTGCCAACTGGGACACTGATCTACATCTGGAACTTGAATATGATGATATGACCTGGTCAACCATGTCAGTGAACCTGATCACCTGATCCCATTTGTCCTTACCTTTATAAGATACTAACTAGCTAGCCTTTGGGATAGAGAGGATGTTCTACATTAGGATTAATATGAAAGCCAGGCAAATAAATCACAATTTCCATCCCTAATATTGAAAGGATATTACATGTTTTTTAATATCTAGTTTACAGGCAAATAGTTTGCATGCAGGGAAATAGTATAAGTACCAATGTGTATTAAAATTAGACTTTAAATGATTCTCTTAAACGATTACCCAAAAGACATAGGAAGACATATCTTACCTGCACCCAATAATGGAACAGCCACTGTTTTCACATTGAGCTCATCTGCTCTTTTAAACACTCTCCTATACAGCTCACTCATATTGTCCTTAGTTTTGGAATCAATGACTGCATGCAGAACATGCTGATATTTAACAGCACCAGTTATTTGTGTGTCATACACCTTCCCTTCCTGTAAAAGTCCTCCATGTAAGCTGAACAATTTTTCTCTTGTTTCTTCAAAGCGACTTCCACGAAGGTTAGAAATAGATTTTGTCACCTGGCTCTTTTGCATAACTTGACATCCCTCACTAGTTGTGATGGCATTTGCTGTACATTTAGATATATCACCAGAATATATGCGGACATTTATACCAAGTTTGGTATCATAGTGCCGTTCTCCATACACAGTTGGTCCACTGTAGCCGTGAGGGCAAGGATCTGCTTTGCACTTCTTGACATGATACTGTCTCTGGAATGAAAAACTGATTTGTTAAGCGAGATTCAAAACTAAGTACCCTTGACAGAAATTTGTCCCAAATATGGGTTTTTTGCATGAACTGGTCAGTGATATACAAATCACTGTAAAAATCTGAATTACGCATTACTAACCAACTGACTAATTAACAGACATTTTAAATACATTATCCAGTTATACCAGTGCAAAGAAAATAACACAAAAAAGTAAAAAATGTTTTGGGCATATTCAATTAAAAAGCCTCACAGTAAAGCTTTATCCTGTGATGTTACCTTTGTAAAAATATTTCCATTATCTGGAATATACTGGACTTTGCTCAGTCCAAAGTTAAAATGTCCAGTAATCTAAAAGGTTGTAGGACATCATGTCTGGCAGATTCTAAAAACAATTTTCTAATAATTGCCTCTGTCAATTTTTTTTCTAGTCTAGAAAAACACTATGTTTTCACACAGACATCCAGCTATTATCAAATAAAAAGTAACAGTTTTGGAAAAAAAACAGGATACAAATAGCGGCAATGATGCACTGCGATAGCTTCCACATTTCTGACTGGTTGGAAGGTCACAAGGTTGCAAGTGTGATCACTTGACCAGTAAAATTTACAAGTGACCGGTCTTTAAATGCTAGCTGGTCACAATGTCCAGCTGTAAAAAATGCTAGCAGAAACACTGTGCAGTATAATGCATTAATCTCCCATACAAATCTGTGGAACAATTCAGAATACTAATTATGAATGCAGGTGTGTACATATATTTTGCTACAAGCCAGTAACATTACTGGCAGGTAATATAATAAGGGGGATGATTCTTGTCACCCTATGTCAAAATACATTTTATACCAAAACAAGACTTGGCGCCAACTTGGCGCCTATTGAAAAGGTCTAAACACATCCTGTAGGTTTTGTACTCTGTGGTGCTTTGCATGAAAGTATCCATAATCCATCGGATCATCCTGACAAAAGGTCATTCCTGACAGATTGCCAGGTCACTGTAAGAGCATCAGGTTACAACTTGACTGGCTTTAAAACTGCCACACTAATGTCCAGCTTCATACTTAAGGGCGATGCTGATAAATAGTTTGATGGGGTAAAAATAGGTTTTGAGTCATTTTAGTTGGTAAAACTTTATGTATTTTGAAACACTTTATGAAACATGGTGAGTGTTATTTGTATTATTTTATTCCTGTCACTGAACATATTTCATCCTTGTCATTCCACCATTTATGATCACTGTGCCAAGGAAAGCAAACAGGCATGAAATCCACCCTGATATTGAATGGATATTACACGTTTTAGGATGTCTAGTCAATGTAAGCAAACCATTAAATAACAAATGTGTAATTGGATGTTTAATTGCCATAAATAAAACCACTGAAAAACATGTACATTATACTGAATGGACTGTGTAGAATGTGATAAATTGTCATATGGCAAACTTTTGGTAACTGAGGCACTCTGGTTTGGGGACCGCAGTTTATTATGCATAACATCAAAATATCTTCACTCTCTTACCACTAGCCCAGATGATGTCAGTCCCCCTTCTGCAACAGGAACCCTGTTGAACTTAGAATTACAGGTGTTGTTGCTGGCGACAGATGGTCGGGCTGTGGATGATTGTTGTCGATCGGGGAAGGATGAACTGTGTCCAGTTACTGACCGTGCCCCACCAACTGCAGCATTTGGGACGGATGATGAACTGTGTCCAGTTACTGACCGTGCCCCACCAACTGCAGCATTTGGGACGGATGATGAACTGTGTCCAGTTACTGACTGTGCCCCACCAACTGCAACATTTGGGACGGATGATGAACTGTGTCCAGTTACTGACCAAGCCCTACCAACTGCAGCACTTGGGACGGAGGATGAACTGTGTCCAGTTACTGACCGTGCCCCACCAACTGCAGCACTGGAGCCACTGTAACCATTGTAGAAACTACCCTTCTCACTCTTGTTGGCCATGCTGCCTAGTAGAGAGGGTCTACCAGTATCAGTCATGTTTCATATGGGTCACTCAGCTGTGTTCTTGTTGTTCTCTTCAGATGTCTGTCTTCTGGAACAGTTCAAGAGTTGAATAAACATCAGCAACAAACAATGATAATAAACACAACAGACCACATATCATCTGCATTTCTCCATGCATTATGCATACTCGGAGAGCCCAAACAATCTGATTATTAATACCTTGGATAACCCAGGCTGCCTGTGAGACTCTTGAAGGCTAATAATCACATTATATTTCCACTGTGTACCCATTTTCTGCTGGGTGAACAAAGTGCTAGTTGCATGTCCTTTTCTATCAATAAAAATCTGGATAACAAGACAAAAACAGTTATAAATAGAATCTGATATACACAGCATTTCCTTCCCAGATATTTGAGGAAGAGTGGAAATCGTGCCACAAAACTTTAAGAGACAACACCAGGATGATCATGATAATCAATGCTTAGGGTTAAATCTGTGAAAATAACCACTGTGTTCTCAAATTCCTGTTCAGTGGGCACACATTTTGCTAACCGACTGGAATTTTAGTAGCCACGAGCTAGCGGGCCAGAGGTTATTTACACAGTGCTTCTGTTGGCAGTTTACATACAGTGTGAAGTAGGTTATATTTTGGTTTGCACTTCTCCAACACAGTATAGATTCTAACATATACATTTTGGGTGGTCGAGTTCCATCTGGGATTTGAACCCACATTCTCAGTCAGGACCCACAATATAACTGACTACAATGGCAGTTTGGGAGCTGTAGTCTAGTTCACATACTTTGGGCACCTCTCTGACAAGGGTAAATCCACTTGGCTCACATGACTGAAAGCTATGAATATGCACTTTCAGAATGTGGACAAATATATCACATGTTACATAAAGAGTACTGAAATTTATACTTTCCTGAGAAAGTGTCATGCCAGATATGCCATTTCACACAAGCAGTTCACACTGATTATCTTATTCACACTAGCAGTTCACATTGATTATCTTATTCACACAAGCAGTTCACACTGATTATCTTATTCACACCAGCAGTTCACACTGATTATCTCATCCTGAGACAAATGAAAGGAGCAATCTGATTCAAGACTTCAAAACTGGGTGGTAATTCCAATATCAACAAAAGTATTTGAAGTTCTGGCAACACAGACAAGAAAGGCTCATCTGATGCTGAATTCTTTTATTGTTATCCTACTTTTGAAAATTGCTATTGATTGAATAGAGTATTGATTGAATAGAGTATTGATTGAATAGAGTATTTCAAATGTTCAGGGGTCAAAGGTGGGATAATAATCATAATAGATATTGCCTACTCTACATCCCATATTTATCATATGTTATCATTAACCATAGCAAAGGAGCTTATCCTCAAGAAATTAAAAATGGCAAATCTAATCACAAAAATGTCCAAAAAATGCAGTTCCTTAAGTGACACAAAAGTTGCCAAAAAATTATTCATTTAGTAGAGTGGATAAGTATGGTCATATGATGTTAACATGCACTTGTTAACATGAGCTTGGTGATTGGTCAATAATCAACTGTATTCGCACACCCTTCCACAAAAAACATGTGGGAAATAACGGAACTCAAACATAATACTGTGAGAGTGTGAGTGAGTGAGTTTAGTTTTACGCCGCACTCAGCAATATTCCAGCTATATGGCGGCGGTCTGTAAATAATCGAGTCTGGACCAGACAATCCAGTGATCAACAACATGAGCATCGATCTGCGCAATTGGGAACCGATGACATGTGTCAAACAAGTCAGCGAGCCTGACCACCCGATCCCATTAGTTGCCTCTTACGACAAGCTGAGTCGCCTTTTATGGCATACTGTGAGAATAACAACAAACAGGAATGTATCAATATCACAACTAAGGTGATCAAGGATACTTCTTGTTGAGATAGTCACAAGATAATGTTGATAAAATAGTAGTTTTATGAGTCAGGAAAATACATATGATGTTGATGTTTTACACAAGCACTACACTACGTAACACTCTTTCTTAAGCTCATTATTGATGTTTCATTTTTTTTATGAATACTGATAAGTCTCATGAACACATCAGTTATGGCTGTTGAAAGCACTGCAAATTTCCATACATTATGAAAGAATCTTAACATAATTTTGATGTCATTATTGGGCCACGTGTACTTACAGTCTATACATGAAGTTTCATATAATGTCTTACAAATGCTGAAACAATGTTCTCCACTACTTACAGGTTTCATGGCACTTGTGTTCAATCACGTAAATGGTATTATTGAGAGACATGTACACTCAAGGACTTCTTTCAGTAATGTTGTTCACATCACTGTCTATGGCATGTCACATTCCTTTTGTCAGAGTTGAAGCTGTGAGAGAGTTCAGCTTAACACTGCACAAACAGTATTCTTTTACACACCTTAAGTCATGATGTCAAAAAAAAGGAAAATGTCAGTTACACTTGCTCACATAAAATACAGTTTTGCTGAGAAAGTTCTGTTTCGACTGTTTTTCATTCTTTTCAGTTCATTGTGTTTTTGAAGAAATTGTGGCCTTTTTCCATAGCTGAAATACAGTACTCTTGTTCACAAACTCCTTAAGTTCTGAATGTTTCAGTGACAATGATGACACAATGTCAATAGATATGAATAGTATGACAAAATGGCCATCACTAGTCCTTGGATACAAGCATTTATTTTCACTATCTGTAGATGCATTTGAATTACACCCAGTTTACAAACTGAGACACACATAAGTGTCAAAATTACATATAAAATTTCTGGTTTAACTAACCTTCTTCATAACATAAAAATAGTTATTTATTTCCTAGTAAATCCCTTTGGGATGACTTGTCACAGTGACATGACATGGCATGTACAACATTCCTGAACGTACTCATCACAGACCTTAACTTAAACATATACTAATTTCTATGAAATGGAATTATTAGGTATAGATTTTAGCTGATTGTTCAACCCTTGCTTGTGTCACCTCGACACTTGTCAACTTGACACATACATACCACAGGAACCCGATATCGCACTGTAGGTTAAACATAGACCATAGATCTACACTCACGTCATATAGATATTAATACAGTATATATGACGTGCGTGTAGGTCTATGGTCTACAGTGCGATATCGGGTTCCTGTGATACGTACGGGTCTACGGTACCAGCTTCGCTCCTCGGCTAAAAGCAAAATTTGAATAGACAGAACCGAGTAATTGTGCGCAGTGTGAAATGATCAACCTTGAGACTGTATTACACAAACTGAGCTATGTGGGACGCCACATCTGTGAGAAAAGAAGAAGAAAATGACATAACTGATCAGGGGTTTGATCAACCGTGCAAGTAAAACTCACAGTTCCTAGCTTCTTTGGGTTTGAACCGGTAATTTCCTCGACACAAATACAGTTTCACAGTGACATCATCTGTGTGACACTGACAGATATTTCTACAGTATCTTAGCTGACTCATCACTGACCAAGTGAAGTTTATCTTATTCTGTGTCAGCCCCATCAACAATCTTCTGTCAGTTCATATCGTTGCACAACAAACCAAAAGAGAAAGTAGACGCCCGGAAGTGCTTGTGTTCTATTCGAATGGAAATCGAGAAGCAGGAAGGCGTTCGAAGAGGTCATTAAAGCGCTTGTAAAATCATGGAATGTTTCAGTCGCACCGTCTTTGCCTTCTGCCAGACGCAGTCAAGGTTTATATCTTGGAAGTAGCAAATCGTTCATACAAATACATGTATGTCGATATGTTTGTGGGTTAGGCCAAAGGGCACTTTACTGCTGCCTCCCTGCCACCACAAAGTATGTAGTGTACAGTTTCATTTATCCTGACGGTTTTGAATTTTGCAGATAACCGTCAATGCAACTGGGAACTGAGCGAGACAGTATGGTTTTTCGCCGCTTGTAGCAAAATTCCAGCAACATCACGGCGGGTAACACCAAAAATGGGCTTCAAATATTGTAGCCATGTGGGAAACGAACGTGGGTCTTCGGCGTGACGAAGGAACGCTTTAACCACCAGGCTGCCCCACCGCCCCTGAAAACTGAGTAATGTGCGCGTCGGTAATATCTGACTTGAATGAGTGAATGAAGAACTTACATCCCTCTACGATAGCAGTATATTGATGAAATAAGCTGTCAGAGAACGATAGTAAATTCGTTGTACACATTACCACACACAATGTATAAAGTAATCTAGCTAGATTAGTCAGAACATAGCCATCATTTCCATACAGCATTACTTAGGATGGTCCGTGGTGTAGTGGTTAGAGCGTCCGCCCGGAGAACGGAAGGTGGCGGGTTCGATCCCGGCCTCATGATAATAAAAGACGTCAAAATATGGTACTTGATGTTACTGACTGGTGCTCGGCATTAATGGGTAAAAGAAGGACTGGTCTGTATAATGTGTCTGGGTGGGGTATTCGTGGCATGGTATATCAGTCAGCTAGCACTATAAAACCAGCTTAAAGACGCACTGATGCGGAGCGAATAATGTTTCTCGCCAACGGTCTAATTACAAAACCAAACTGTAAATTGGTCAGCGCCCGCTCCCTCGACCGTGACGGACAAAGGAACTGGGCTCCGGTCCACATTAGCAGAAATTCTTCACCTAAACAGTCAGGAGGCCGGATGCCCATCATATGCCTTTATTTAAAATAACCATGGTCGTCCTTGTCTGATCGTAACAAAATATCCCAGCAGAGTAGTTTTTTCGGATGCTTGGATGGTATAGTGACTGATCCAATTTGATCATATTTCTGTGTTTTCTACCTCGATATTTAATCATGTTATGTGAAAGTATGATATCTACAAGCACGTAGCAAGCCACTTGTTTCAGTCCGAAAGATTGCAAAGCTTTTTATTTAGGTTTGAGTGTTGGTCCAGCTGAGATAGCAAATATCACACATAAATTTTGGTAGCTATGGTAGCTACCCTGGTTTATTATCTGTCATAATAAAAACACACAGTTGATTTATTTGAATTCGTAAACTAAAAACGATGACTTTGCCATTGGCAGAGAAATCTGAAAACTTTCTTACGTAACCCCCCCCCCCCCACACACACACACACACAAAACAAACAAACAAACAAACAAAAAACAAACAAAAACAAACTGATTACACCTATTTACCCAGGTACGGAGGAAATGCCTGTATGTATTCCTTATATAACGAAGTTCCGTTGGTATCCTCAAAACAGTTTCGGCCCATAAGTGTTTTCAGGCTGCATGCGACACAGAGATTACATTTTCCTTGCTGTAACTCGCGTTTCATGGTGTAAACCTGCACGTGTTATTTGTCATCATTCTCTGGATGGTCAGTTAATGAATTTATAACAGGTATAATTAGTAGTAACACCACTTAGGTTACTAAACAAAGGTTCCCATTTGGCATTTCTCCTGTCTGGAGTAAATACTCAACATTATAAATTAAGGTCTGTGATGGCAAATGTATTGTATGTTATGTAATATGTGCATGTAAGTAATGCAAGAGGGTCTTTTCCGCTGAGTTACAAAAACAAACATCGATCAAAGGATTAACCGATAACACACTGATTGATTAATTACTTTTATCTTATACAAGGATTTGTCAAAAGGCAGTGTGTGTAGATGTACTAATGTGTACTGACTACACCCTGTCGTAAAGTGCGAGTGTAAAAACAACATCTTCCCTTCAAAGAATTAACCACCCTTGCGTTGATTGATTGATTGCTTATTATTGGTTTACTAAATTACTTAGAATAGTGGACATCATACAGTTAGTTGCCAGGTGTGATATCTTGGGTGACCATTGAGATGTTTATCAGGTTTTCACCAATGTGAAAGACGTGAAACGATGTGTTACTTTTTCGCAAATGAGACTGTTGTAAAAGACACGACACAGAGCAGGATTATTTACCAGCTGCAGATGAATGGATTATCGTTCTTTTATGTGGATATTGATGGATACATTCCTGAACAAGGTAGCAGCCTGACATTGTTGCTATAAAATTAGTCTGTTTTACATTCATTATTTGCATTTTGTTTTAATTTGTTTGTTGTAGCATTCAGCAGAATCTATATGACAGAAAACACACACTAGATCGCGTATGTGTGTGAAATAGGATCCCTTCTGGCAGTCTATACAATGTTTAAATGTTACTGTCATGTTAGAAATTTATTATAAGCATAAGCAGACCGTGCGTTCTTTTATTAATTTTCAAAATCATACAAATATGACAATAAACTAATTAGGCTTATGAGACAAAATGTAGAGACGTACATTGGCTTCGTTATTTTTCCGTCCTAATAGTTTTGTACCATTTCTGCCACTGGCAGATGATTAACCTTCAAAGTGTTTCATTTGTTTTCGTAATACATTTGTAATGAAGTAAAAATGTCTTCACCTTAGTCGATCTGTCTATCATTAAACTCTCAATAGCGCATACGGACTGCGCAGCAGAGGTCACGAACCAGTCACGAATTCTAGGATATCATCCGGGTACTCACGGGAGAAAAACAATAACAAAAGTTTAAACCAGTCCACGGAAACTGCTCCGCATCAGTGCCCCCTTAAGTCTGATCTAGTTCAAGCAGCCACTCATACACACGCATGCACATCGTCACGTGAGCGAAATCATTCTTAAAAACGACGTTAAACTCTATTTCATCTCACCTCACTTCACCCCACCTCACCTTACCTCCCTTAGGGAATATCAGAGAGAAATATTGAGTTTTATGTTTCAAGACATGCGTTTGTTCAATCGCGTTAGACCGAGGCGACAAGTATTAGGCATGCTACAGTGATGACGATATCCATAGCGATGAACATGTGAAGTAGTTCATCTATATCGCAGTATATGTGACGTTTACATGTAGACGCTACCACCGTTGTCAAGCCAGAGATATTGTATATGCTGCAATAAGGAGTTGTATATTCACAGAACTATCCCCCTCGTTCATCGCACCAACTTCTAAAAGTCACTCATAGAAAAAATGATTTGTTGAAGATGTCATGTGCTCTGATTTACTTTGCAGTCGATAAGCAAATTACACATCATAAAAACAAACCATTATACAATGTATAAAATTTATCAATCAGAAAGAAGTCTTCATGATATAAATATATGAGAATTAACGCTGTTAAACACGTATAAACAATTTCTGTATTGACGTATAGTACGTATTTGCGATATGCTATTAACTCTCTTACTTCATTTCCAGAATACATTTTCCAGCATTTGTAACTTCAAATGCGTCTGCCCAAACAAAATATAGGCCTACTCTTCAACGACAGAAGCATCAGACCTCCTTTTCACGTTTTCTTGAGATAGCTGTCCTAATTCTGTGTAACATGAGGAGGCGTGTTTTCTCCGCCCCTCGGGATTTCCCTCCCCTTCCGGTTTTACATTGTCTACCAAAACAGAGGAGAAGTATTTTGTCTATCATATATGATATATCATATAACTATAAGTACATAATTTAACCCCTTCCCCTTCGTCGGCCCGGTGGCCTTGCTGTAGAGCGTCTGCCCACGGATGAGAGAAATGCGGTTTCAAACCTGCTACGGAAAACCTTTATCTTGTGACTTTAATCTCGAACGATATTTTTCAATTGATTTCAAACACTAATGCATCATGTGAATGTTGATGTTCATATAAAGTTAGGAAAAGTGAACCCTGGGAAGTGGTCTTACTACCGAAAAGTAAACCTGAGAAGCGGTCTTACTAACGAAAAGTAAACCTTAGAAGTGGTCTTACTAACGAAAAGTAAAACCTGTCCCTCCAAAACAAAAACCCCAAATGCGGTTATTCTGTGAAAACAAGAGGTGACCTAATATATAGTGAGAAGCACACTTTATGTTTATACTACAGACATGTGCATACAGCCAGTATTACATGTGCAATGCATGATAAAAGACATACAGCATATGAATATAAGAACGGGATACTATAACGCCACTATAGGCTACATAGTGCTAGATGATACGTACACTTGGTCGGATTTGGCACGGTAGCTTTGTTGTTTACTGCAAACCTTCCAAGTCTCATTGCTTTGTGTCCAAATAACTGGATTTAGTGAACGTTAACCTTCTTGATTTTTCTTGTTCTCTCTCAGTTCAACTGCCTTGTAAGATGCGGGGCAATGCGGAGCCTATTAGTTCCATTAGTTCATCTTTTCCTTACCAACATCACTGAGAATATTCATTATGTGCTAACATTACAGACAGCATGATCTTGTTTATACGTTGTTTAACGCCGCGGCCAGCACTGTCCCATCTGTAGTTCGGCGGTCTGTAAATGATCGGGTCTGGATTCAACAAACATACTAAAGCAAGACGGGTCTGCTTTTCACTTACAATAAACGATAAACTAAAGATTATCAAATCACAAATATCCCCTTTGCTTACACAGCTATTTTCAGCCCTTCCAATGCCGGACAAAACCCTCTTTAAATCGTTAAACTTAAGTTTACTTGCAACCGGAAACAAGATAGAATAAAAAGAAGAATGTTGATGAATGATCATTCAGAAGGTCTTGGCATGGTTGGTGTAGAATACTTGAAACTGAAATGGATTAAACGCCTAACATAAAAAGATGGCTTATGGCAACACATGACAGAATGTTCCATGGTAAACCTACAAAATATCGATATCCTGAATTTCCCAAAGCATCTCTGAAAAACAGCTAATTATAGGCGTTAAGAATAGGTTTTGTAAAGATGTTTGAACTATTTATAATAAGCTGCAAATTTCTGAGATTGGAAATATCGACGAATTGAGAAATCCCCTTTACGAGCTTCGTCCCTTATAAAGATTACATCAAATGGCATCAGCGTGGAACTGGATATATTCGGGGCCCAGTGACTAATTAAGGACGCTTAGAAGAATTCAGTGTCTTGAAATACGTCTTCAGATTATTTCAGACTGATAAGTTTCATACCCAAATCATGGATTAAATTATCGAAAGATAACCTGTTAACAGAACAAATTTGAATATTAATTGTAAGATTCTCAGGGACATTATCTCACCACAAGATTGTAACTGTATCGATAAACTGATTCGTAATGATGTGGGTATCTGTTCACTTCAAGATCATACATATATATGGAACTCAAATTGGGTGCACATATATCGGAAAATTACCAGTCCCAATGTTTTAATATAATACAGAAGTGTGTGGAGGAAAGCAAAACACGGAATTTCCAATATAAACTCGTCCATCTACATTTTGCTAAAAAGTGAAAACACTACACAATGTATTTTTCTCCTTTCGAAAAGTTCAAATTATGATAAATGAGTTCAAATTTTGGAATGAAAGTGGAACCTACTCAACATTAGACTGAAATATGAATAATTTCCTTCTTGGCGATCCAGTGTTGAATATTCTTGAAAACCGCCTTTTAATCATAACCAAGCGTTATTTTCAAAACTATCACTACAATAAGACGATTCCCATAATTAGCCAAATATTAATAAATATAATATAATCACAACATCGACAAAATCATTTCTGCAGACAAGACCAAATTTACACCAAAATGGGTTCTCCTACTAATATAGATTGACGCAAACCAATGTTTGTTCGCATCTTCCTCTCTTCTCTCTTACTTTCCTAAATCCCCATTCATTTGTACTTTATTCGTACAACCATTAAACTTTTGATGTGTCCCATTTTTTCCGCAGTTCATATAGGCTATCTCTGTATTACCTAGCCGTATGAATGTTGTTTCACTTTCTATCGTAATAAAAAGAAATAATCAAATAAAACATCCACATAAACCACGCTCCGTATTTCGTAATTGATAATATTGGATTGATTTTATTCTTAATTTCACAAGACACTGTAGATATGTAAAGAATAATTTCTGCAAATCCACACCAAATCACTTTTAAGAGTGTTTTTTTAGTATTATGAAATGTGAAAGGTTACATGATAGTTGTAAGCCGCTGTTTGTGATAATGTGGCTGTTATACTGTTCTTTGTTGACTGTTCATATAATATACTTCTATTCGTCATAAATATTTGACTGGTTTTAGGCACGATATGGCTGAACTATTATCGACATGACTATACGTCTTCGCTCTCTCTCCTTGCTATCTCTCACCACACATGATAAATTGGCACCAGAGGTAATCAGATGTTATTCTTCAAATGGAAACGTTCTCACTTAGCCCCTAACACAAAGCAACTGAAGACAAACAGAGGCATTCTCAAAAGATGCAGCTTTTTCATGTATCAGGATTAAAACTTCAATATAACCGTCAAATTTTATCAGTGTGTTAAAATCTGATATCTCCTTCATCAGCAATATCTAATTTAGCTTGGAATTTCTTTTATTATAAACAAAAGGACAAAATGCTATTTATTTTATTCTTTTTTTGTAACAAAGGATATGCATTTTGTCGTGTATCCGGGTGCAGAAACCTAATATCAAGTGTCTGCTGTGCACCTAATTTAATTTAAGGAGCTATTGTTTCTGGAGTAGTAAAGAATACTATTAGACATTTTTCCCATTCCTGTCAGATGTTTATGATTTCCAAGCTGAATTTTGAAGTAAACAACAATCTTTTTCTCTTGTACACAAGAAAAATATCTTTCCTGTAACAGTTCCATAAAAGTATGAAATAATCAGTGATCTCTCATCCTGTGAAAGTGGAACTCCGTATCATGCTCATTAACAAGTTCTGGTTGAGAGTGATGTTGTGTTAAGTTCAGGACAAAATCTGCAAAGAAAGTTGAAAAGGTAAACATTTGCAAGTATTTTGTATGGGTGTCTTTTAACTAACACCAATTAACAAAAGAAACAAACAATTTTCCAAAAATGTGTGTTTCTCTTTGCATTTGGAACCATAATTACAACACAAGGATTGTGTCTGAAATGGGAAAGGGAATAGTCATTTTTTTCTTCTGAAATTACAAATTACTTTTACAATTGTCTCTCAAATAAGAGTACACGTTTCAGTTTCAGCATGTAAATATATATGCTGAAACTGAAACATGTATTACACTTTCTCGTCTGAATGCAACTATACTTATATTTGTAAAAGGTTGTTATGTTATGGTGTTATGTAACTGCAAAGATAATTCAATACAAATTTGAAAATACCCAATATATCTAGTAGGTCTTTGTTCATCCAGATTTGCTATGTACTCACAATATATGACCACTAAGTTTATACTTGAAGTAACAATTGATATTTTCCTTAACAATTTGTATACTCCACACCTTTCAAAAATACCTGTTATTTCAAGGACTTATGTTGTTACCGCAAAGACAGTTTAATATAAATGATCTTTCATTTTTGTTTTTCTTTCCTGATTTATCCTGATGTGCATTAAGACATGAGGCAAAAGTACCTTATGCTTAACACAGAAGTCTGTTCTTGAAACTTTGCGTGTTGTTGAAACAATATCCATTTAAAAGACTGTTATTTGAACGACAGTGTGTAACTGATCATACTAATTATGACAGTGTAATAATCAGTCTGCAAAACCATCAAAGCGTTGAACATCTGGTTTCCCAAATAAAGTTATTTGGTGACAATCTAAAACAAAACATTCAGTGAAACATTCATTTCTGTATGTTTTTCAGAACTGGCAAAATGGGTATGATAAATATGGAGATTAATTTTGGTGATGTATTTGTTACTTTGACAGCTTGAGGCAGATGATCAAAACTTTGATACTTTTGTTAGCAGCGACCCTGTTTAACAGCTTGAGGCAGATGATCCAAACTTTGATACTTTTGTTAGCAGCGACCCTGTTTAACAGCTTGAGGCAGATGATCCAAACTTTGATACTTTTGTTAGCAGCGACCCTGTTTAACAGCTTGAGGCAGATGATCCAAACTTTGATACTTTTGTTAGTAGCGACCCTGTTTGACAGCTTGAGGCAGATGATCAAAACTTTGATACTTTTGTTAGCAGCGACCCTGTTTAACAGCTTGAGGCAGATGATCCAAACTTGGATTCTTTTGTAAGTTGTAAACCTCTTTGACAGTTTGAGGATGGTGATCCAAACTTTGATACATTTGTTACTTGTAAACCTGTTTCACCGTCTGATAAATTCGTGGCAAATTCTGTCATACTTGTCGTTACATTTTTTTCTGAGATCCCAAAAGAAACAAATATAAAATGGTAACTGCTACTTTAATTGATGTATATTTAAAGCACGATGTCTATAGTTTTTAAATTCTTCTTTGTCTTCCATTAACTTGTTCTGAAATGTATTTCCTGTAACGCTGACGTGCCTTTAGGGTAGCAAATAGGCTAAGTTCCAAAATATAGACTATACATTTTGCTTTTCAAGTAAGGTAAAAACAATACTTTTAGAAACTGATTGATATGAACCTAGCTCATCATCAATGCCACTGATGTATTCATACCCTAACGAAATATACAATCGAATTGTCATTGTAACAATCATGTCATTGTTAGTCACCTTATTTGGAGATATGGATATAATATGTAACACTTACTATACTTCCGAAGGTAACACACAAAGAACTCTTTCTTTCATTACAGAAAGATAAAAGATTTTTGTTACAATTAAATAGTTTTTCAAATATATTTCAAATATTGTCTTTCAGATAACATAGAGTTTCTTTGGCACAACGATACTGTCTTTCATATAACAGAACTAGAAAGTAAATGTGTTATGATCTAAAGAGTAAGACATTGTCAGAAATCAACCAGAAATATCCAGATATTCTCTTCAAATCGCCTTAAGTGCAATAATTGTTTCTGAGAGACAGTTGAGGGATATCAAGAACATTGAAAAGTACTAGCAGATTTCACTGTTTCATCTGACACAGTGTAGTGCAGGTTTATTTCATAAACATGCAATCATAGCACTGAAGTTTTAAGCGTGTGTAACGAAATAACTGGTAAGGTAGAATTTACAATCGATATCTTTAGGTATCAATGTATTTTTAAGAAAAATATAAATATTACTGTTGTTACACGAAAGTCATTGTGGCTTCGACCTAATTAGTTTAATTAGTCTTCATGACAATATCGAACACATCTAAGCCTCAAATATTATTTGGTATGTGAACCTTAACAATGTAGTTTGCCATTTGCGAATATTGTGTTTGGTTATTTTGTATTTGAATTATGTTGTCTTTTGTACACTAAATAGCTGCAACGTTTGAGAATGACTCATACAGCTTTATTAGCATTGCATGTACACTGGAAATTGTATTCTGTGACGTTAAGAATTAATGGCATGAAACACGATGCAAATGTTGAAGACATGCATTCAATAAGGCATTTAGAAATCAACCAATCGGAATTACCACATCACTGCTTCATGAAATGAGTCGAGACTTTGCCAGGTGTCTGCGCCTGGCTGTTCTGTTTTGAAGATTGTGGAAAGACAGCGCGTTCAGATCTGTACTTGACGTGTTGTTGTACTTGTGTTGACGTTAAAACATTGTGCTGTCTTCATTGAAAGGAAGGACCCGAAGTGGTATTTTGATATTTTCAGAACTGAGTCAGGTAACATTTACTATAATTCTCCCCGCTTGATAACGATACCGAGAGGGATGACTCAGTATGTGACTATCTGCTTCCTACTCCTGTTTCCAAAGGTCACTTTTGGAGTTATGAAGGAGTATTTCATTTGTCGGAAAGATATGTCGGAAAGGCAGTTGTCATTGGAAGATCGGCTTAAATTAATAGACACCGCTGTAGAGTATTTAAACTCTGTGGATGAAAAGAACGTGACAAAAAGACCCCCATCATTGCACGCATGTGGGCAGACTTGGGAGATGATGTGGCATAAAGATTGTGCACGAGAGAGATTCAAGGAGAGTGCACCCACGAAGAAACGTGTCCTTCATGTGCTGGTTTCTTCCTTGGAAGAGGAAATACTGGTATGGTATACCTACCCAGACATGAAGAGGATGGCAGCTGCAGAGAAGGAGAAGACAATATATCCGACAACGTCGGACATCCGCTTCAGTCCCGACACCAATGACGTGTATTTCCTGAATTACAATGATGGGAGATGTTATATTGCGCCTATTCGCCTGTTCAATGCCACCTCCAGTCACACACAAATGCAAACACCCAAGCTTGTGCCACAATCGGGGGCGAGTAGGATCCGCTTTGCAAGAAATGTTACAATAGTATTGTCAAAAGACAGCATCTACAAGGTCTGTAACTTTTCCGCGACAGAAAGGATTGCCCGAGTAAAAAATCCAAGGCTTCTTCACGTTGACGCCAACGATGAGATATGGTGGACTGAAAAACGGCATGGTACGTTCATTATCTGGCGACTTGGATTTGACGATCCGAAGACGAAGAGAATATATTACAGAGGACGTCTACCCGGTCGAATGGCATCCTTCATGCCAGTCACCGTTAACAAACGTACATGTGTTTATATGTGCATGCCATTCCTAACGAAACTCTGTCAGATGGATGACAGCAATCTGATGACGACCGACTCTGAGAAGAATCCTGACACAAAGTGTGAAGACTTGACAGTAGAAGGGGATTTACTCTTTCTCCTGCATGTGACCAGACCGAGGGTGATGGTTATCAAACTGGACTCGGGTGAGCAAATAAAGACACTGCACTTCAAGCCGTTTAAGGAACAAGGTACAATGTTGATTCAAGTCGTCATGATTTGAAGGCCGCCATTTCGGTATTATTTACACAGAGAACAACACTGATCTTTTCTGTTTAATTCGTGACATCATTTGAACAACCTCTTGTCATCAGTAGATAGACGTAACTCATAACTGGGGCTATTGTATAGATACTGCTGAAAAAACACGATGTATGGTACACGATTAGATGTACTTGTGAAAGTTAACATTGTGTGTAAATAGACAGGATATGGAAAAATGCTTTCAGTTGTGTGTGAACAATGTGCTTCAGTTCTCTTAAACAATGAGAGTTTCAAGACTTATTTCTCTTCTTTGCTATATATTGAGACATTTTAGAAATTCTGTCAACAAACGTCTCTCCCACTGTTATAAAGAAATGAAACTTAATCAACATGCCAATGCGTCCACATGACTAGTTTTGTTGTTTAGTGGATCTCTTTTGTGACTAGTTAACTTTCGCATACTTCAGCTTTAGCATGCGAAGAGGTATTAATTTTATGGAGGAAGGTTGTTTCTAAACGTGTTTAACCTACAGTGGATCTTAACAAAAAAAATGTCCACATTACTCAATGTCCTTTATTGCGTCTACCGCTCACACCACACAGTGTTTTCTTGTAATTTAGTGTCATCGTAGCGAAGGTATTCTCTTCAACATGGCAACATTATGATGTGAACCTTATCACTAAGAGTTCTTATTAACCATTTACCCCTGACTGTCCATATTTAAGAAGTCGTAACCTGCTTGTGTCCACATTACTGCGAGTCTAGTCTCTAGGGTCTACCCTGTCAGGGTTTTCACTGTGAGAGTTGGTGTCTCGCAAGTTAGGATATGATCCGCTAGCTGGAAAGGTCGACATTGGATACAACATCTCCGAGGAAGCCCGAGACATATCTAAGTCTTCGCTGAAGACTAAAGACGTGGCCTCGGACCCCGAGTAGTCACTGAGGGGCTTGTAGAGGGTCTCTGGGTATTTCTGTTTGGGGTAGGGACTGGATGGGGGAGGACTGTCAGGGTAGGTACTTCGGGGGAAGTCACCAGAAGGGTATCGTCCTGTCGCTGGGAAATATGCAGAAGGGTACAGGTTACGTATGGGGTAACCGCTAACAGGATAGCCGTTTGGTGGGTATCCGGGTGACATATTGATAGCTGGATTTGGGTAGCCCGGTGGAGGATAGAATGTTCCGGAAGATGATGTGGACATTTCACTGTAGTTGGAGAGACGGGAGGAAGAGGCTGACGGCAGTTCTGAACACGTGTCTCGCTGGTCCTCCATGCCAGGGTACTGTCCGGAACAGCTGGACCTGCTGGAGGAGGGACGGTCAGGTGCAGGTCCACTGTCCTTGGGGTCAGTCATCTTATCTGATGCATCAAGGGAGGTTCCGCTGTCCTTGGGGGCAACCGTCTTGTCTGATGCTCGGTAAGTTGAAGTTCCGCTGTTCCTGAGGTCAGTTATATTGTCTAATGCACGGTCAAGTGAAGTTCCGCTGGCTTTAAGGTCGGCCATCCTGTCTGATGCATGGTCAGGTGAAGTTCCCCTGTCCATCAGGACAGCCATCTTGTCTGACGAGGCGTCTGGTGAAGTTCCGCTGTTCCTCAGGACAGCCATCTTGTTTGACGAGGCGTCTGGTGAAGTTCCGCTGTTCCTCAGGACAGCCATCTTGTTTGACGAGGCGTCTGGTGAAGTTCGGCTGTTCCCCAGGTCAGCCATGTCGGGTTGTCTGAAGATTCTCGTCACGACTTTCACGACACCATTATTTGCCTCTGGCTAGTCTGAAAACAACGTAAAAAAGAGAACATAAACAAATTTAAGTGAGTGAATGAGTGAGTTAGAGTGTTGTGTATTACGCCTGTTTTAGCAATATTACAGCAATTCTCAAGGCAATATTTCAGCATTTCTCAAGGCAATATTCCAGCGATGGACACCAGAAATGGATTGTACAGCACATTTATAAGCATACAATATATATAAAATATGTATTTATCCTACGCATGTCTTATTGACAACGCAAAGGAACGGTGCGTAAAAAGGAACCTTGATCGGCACTTCTCAATATATCACACGTGTGGTGATGTCATAAGGTATTAATTTTGCTAGTTGCCTTGGTTTTGTGTGGCTACGAAGAAACGTTAGTACTAAATTCGAGTGGCTGAAATAGACTTTAGTCCGCTGTCTTCGTGTGTAGTAGATCTCCCAGTGTGACCCAGCCGCCAGCCAAGACATACGTTATGCGTTACAGGTCGGGGTTTAACACCCTGGGAGATAATACCTCCCTCACAACAGCGTACAGCGGGCTCAACTTGGCAGTTATATCAATAACGGTGTCATAAATCTCACGCAGTCGGATCACAAAGCCTACTGTGTCCGGTATAGGCCGGAGTGCACTTGACGGATCTCCTTAGGTGTAGCGCTGGTTTTGGCATGCAACCTGCGATACGATACATGACGACGATTTATTACCGTAGTGTTGTGCACTTAAACTTCCGATACGAATCCCAATACAAGGTTGGCGATACGATGCGTATCGCGATACTAAAACCTTTATTTTATCACCAATCAAAAACACCACAGGATAAAAACAAAACAATGTTTAAATGAAAAAAAGAAAGAAAAACATCACATCAGGCACTTTCTGAATTCAAATCCAAAATAAATAAAACATAACACTCTTAGAAACAGAAAACATCGAACAAAAATATTTTTAATATCTGCATGTTGCTGGCTACTGTCACTGCAGTCACATAATAGAATGGAATTTGTGTTGATTTTAGAAAAAGGTATAGCTTGACAGATATCGCGATTCGGCAGCATTCAAAGTTAAGCATCGATGTATTGTGGTCCATTTGAATGTATCGGGATATTCGTTAAAGTAAAACCTTGTATCGATTCATTGTATCGCCGGTCTATGGATCGATGCGTATCGATGAATCATCGCACCAATATTCGGTGCGGGGATCAGTTATACAGGGTATGGGATATACAGGCCGTTTTGATGCCATCGATTTAGCCAGGTGTGAGTTTAGTTATATTTCACTTTCTGCAGTTACCTACCCGTTATAAGTAAATATTTCAAGTTACTTATCTTCTCAGCTCGAGTGACTGATTACGTCTATTTGATGTATAACAGACCTAGTGGACACAAGCTTCTAGAATCATTGTGACGTCATTTTATATTCATTGCCATCATCACCAGCAGTAGAATCGGCGTCATCGGTGACGTTAGCGTTCTTTATCATTATTCCCTGGGGCGGTTAGGTGGCCTCGTAGTCAGTCAGAACATTCGATTTCCCACATGGGTAAAATTTGTGGATAGCATACTTGGCTGGAAATTTGCAAAAGTCGGCATAGAACCATAGTCACGAACTCACACACACACTCTCATTCTTGATGAGTGTGTGAAGCCCATTCCTGGTGATATTGCTGTAACATTGTTAAAAGCGGCGTAAAACTATACTCACTCACTCATAACTGATGAGGATGTCGGTACTAGTCATGACAGTTATCACAGTTTCATTATTGATAGATTACAATAAACAGGTAATTATGGACGAGTATGAGGAGGATTTGGTACACCATCATTAATGCCATCGTGGAATTCCAGATAATCGTCAGACTAATTGGATCAATTATCGACCAAGACAGTCGCTATGCCCGGCTGGTCAGACTCCTACAGTGGAACTCCTGTCAGTGGGCCAGGCCATTATGTTGAAACCGCTCACCTGACGTTCCCGACACTAGAGAGCAGGGAAATAAACTCATGAATAAATAAATAGCTAGTTTGCAGTCTTTTATGAGAGCGTGTCGTGGCATATATATTCTGGTCGAGGTGTTCCATTTATACCTAATTTGTACCTGCACTACAAGTTCCCTATTTCAGATAATGAATCAATATGTTGATATTTATCTTTATACTTGGTATGAGTGAGTGAGTGAGTTTAGTTTCACTTAGCAATATTCCAGCTATATGGCGACGGTCTGTAAATAATCGAGTCTGGACCAGACAATCCAGTGATCAACAACATGAGCATCGATCTGCGCAATTGGGAACCGATGACATGTGTCAACCAAGTCAGCTAGTCTGACCACCCGATCCCGTTAGTCGCCTCTTACGACAAGCATAGTCACTATACTTGGTATGGGATTATATACAAATACTGCGATGCAGTATGAAACGCCAAACGCCAGCATGCGTATACCGTACGTACCCAGCTTCATACGTACACTACCACCACTTAATAGTCACTATGTTATATATGCAACTCTGCCATGCAGCTTTATACATGATGCCGTGTGTGTGCGCGCGCGCGTGTGTGTGTGTGTGCGTGTGTGTGCATGTGTGTGTGTTTTGTGATACAGCTGTAGAGGCGGGAACTGTCACACAGCATCATACACCACGCAGTGTGCGTTATACACAGTGTCATACATATAACAAGCACAGCCACTGTCTTACACTCACAGAAACAACCATACAGGTATAGCCAAGGTCATTGTCATAAGTTATTGACACAATCATACAATTACAGACACAACCATTGTCAAACAGTTATGGACACAGCCATTGTCGTACAGGTATAGACACAGCCACGACCATACAAGTATGGACACATGCTCATACGAGTATAGATAGAACCACTGTTATACAACTATAGTTATACAATTATAGACACATCCATGTTTCTACAATTATAGACAGCCCGTCGTACAGTTAAAGACACAGTCACTGTCATGCATATATGGACACAGCCATTGCCATACAGTTACAGACAGTGCCATTGTCATATAGGTATAGGCACAGCCACTGACAAAGAATTATAGTGACAACTACTGTCACACAATTATAGAGACAACCACTGTCACATGGTCATGGTCATATAAGTATAGACAGAACTGCTGTCTATAAACACAGCCATTGTCATACAATTATAGACACGTCCATTGTTAAACAGTTGTAGACAGCCCTTCATACAGTTATAGGCATAGTCTCAGCCATGTAGTTGTAGACACAGTTACTGTCATACAGGTAAAGATACACCCACTGTCAGGCAGTTATATGGACAACTACCGTCATACAGAAATACAGATACAGCCATTGCCATACAGGTATAGACAGAGTCGTTGTCATACAGGTATAAACCCAGACAGTGTCACTCAGTTACATATGCAACCAGTGTCATACCGTTATAGACACAGCTACTGCCATACAGTAATTGACACCGTACACCATAACTGTCATAAAGCTGTCATACAGCCACCGTCATACAAGTAAGCACATCCACCGTCAAACAGTTATATAGACAACCACCGTCATACAGCTATAGACATAGCCACTGTCGTACAGTTATAGATACAGCCACTGTCATACAGGTATGGACACAGTCACTGCCATATATGTATGGTCACAGTCACTGCCACACAATTATAGAGACAAGCGCCTTAATATAGTAGTAGGCACAGCCACTGCCATACAGGTAAAGACACAGCCATTGTCGTACACTTATAGACACAGTCTCCGTCTTACAGTTTTACAGATGACCACTGTTATACGGCTATAGACACAACCACCGTCTTACAAGTATAGACACAGTCATTGTCATACACTTACAGACACAGTCACTGTCACACAATGATTGAGACAACAGCTGCCATACAGTTATAGACACAGCCATTGTCATACAGGTATAGACACTGCCACTGTGATGTATCGATAGACACACCCATTGTCATACATCTATAGACACAACAACTGTCATACAGTGTGATACATATCTCTTGCACAGCCACTGTCATCCGGTTGTTTAGGCGACTAGCTCAACTAATTAGCATTACCAACACACTATACACACGGTGTCGGCTTACACACAACAGTTAGCAACATACATACATACTTAAAGAAGGCATACACATATGCTTGCATGCATACACACGCACGCACGCACACACATACATACATGCATACATACATAGCGTCAGATAACACATACCAGTCAACACAGCCTCGGAAAACAACCAGACCTCATACTATATGGCCCATATACCAGCGATGACAAGAATTCTATCTAACTTCGAATTCTGTAGCACGAAGCAAACGCTGATGTAACTAACTACAGACAATTTACAGTCATACATGATGTACACGTCGAAAACTAACATCTTTATCACAAGCGAATCACATAGTAAAAGTTCACAGATATAGTAACAGTTCATATATGCAGTTAGTATGTTGACCACACAGGTAAACTTACATGCTCACATCCAGACAATAGCTTCGTCTTCAGTTATATTCACCGTGGCTGAACACTCGCGATAGCAGGACCGGGCAGTATGTGTGTGTGACACAGTGCTGTGTGTTGTGTTGTCGAAACATCAAACACCGGGTCACGAACAAAACCCTTGTTAAACCACAATACACAACAGGAAACGCGATCGCTTTTTCCCTATGGGTTTATACAGGTAGTCATTGATTGGGGGTTATAAGCAGATCGAACAGATATGATCAGGTAGTTTCAGCGTTACCACTCTGTCAATACAGCTAAGACACGGCCAGGAGAAATATTCGTATGTCTTTTGTTGACAAAATATCAACACAGTGTTACGTTTATAGGACTCGGAGGCCGATGTATGTGTGAAGTCAATGTGACCGCCTACTCCTCAATGTATCTATATGTTTGCTCTGTAGTCTATGAATAAGATCAATACATTTGGGGCTGGTGGTATTTCTACAGTAAAGATGGCACGATTGCCAAACACAGCGTTATTTGTTAACGAAACGTGACGTACCTCAGAACTGGAACCCTTTACCACTTAACACCTGGTGTCATATTAGACGTTTCAGTGATCAATACTAGTTTGCTTATTAGGAAGCTATTTGAAAACAAAATCGAAACAAAAGTTGCATTCTCAGGCGGGAAGGCTGTGTAGTTTCTTTCGATATGGATACAATGGAGACTGTGGTATTCTTAAGGTACAACAACTTTGAAATCTGACCATGTGTTAAGTTCTCTGTAAATCGTTTTAATACTCACGAAACTGACAGAAAACAAACCAAAGATTGCATATACAAATATGTTCTTTTTAACTGTTCTTTTAGGGCATAATTTCTGCTGCTTGAAGAAATACAATTACTTTTATAATTTGCAATTTTAAATCAAATGGCCACTGTCTTCGGCTGGAAGATCAGAGATAGTTGCCATTGAGCTGAAGCTGAAGCAGTTTGTGGCACTGATCTGACATGAAACGTTTTCGTTCCATCATATACTGAACAGTAAAAGAAACGCAATTTTGGCTTTTTGTCAATAGAGGACATGAACATGAACACTTACTTCTTTGAGATTTCATTTTTCTTTTGCTGTTCATTATGCTCGCTTTTGTTAATCTGACGCACACAGGTGCTGGTGACGGGCCATGAGCAAACTTGTGATACATTCATCTTTGTGTCACTTGAACCACACAACAACCATATACCCATACCAGTACACATACCATACACCCAGATCTAGTACACATATATCCTTTGCAACAATGAAACCATAAAGAAACTAAGACATTACCGATTATCGACTTAAAAAAAGAACGGATATGTGTACATGCATTGGCAACATCATTAAATTGTAATACGTAGAGAGGAAATGTTTGTTGTTGTTTGTTGTTTTTTGTTTATTGTTTAATGCCGCAACCAGCAATATTCTAGGTGTATGACGGCGAGTCTGGACCAGATGAGCCAGTGAGCAATGGCATGAGTATCGATCTACGCGATTGGGATGACATGTGCCATCATGCCTGACTACTCGATCCCGTTAGTCGCCTCTTACGACAGATACGGGTTGCTGCAGGCCAGCTCTAATGTTCACGGGTAACGGGGAAGTAACGTGCAAGGAATTGCAGAAGAGTTCTGAAATTTACTATGTAAGATATAGGGAACACCCTTTGTGTGAATCAAAAAAAACAAAACAAAAAACGCCACATGCTTAAACATCTCGTACATTGCCATCAGTTATCTCCAACAAGCCTGTCTGCATCAGCAGCAAATATGTTGTAAACTTTAGGGGGTGATGCTCTTTACTTTGCCTTTGTTTTGAAGTGCGGAGCGTAGTTCAAGTATGGATGAGAAAGTCTTGAGGATAAGGAAGACATTCAGCTGCAATCACTGACGGAATTGTTGGTGATGGAAGGTTCATCATCTTTCCACATAGTAGGAACCTCTTAGAACATTCTGAGGTACGAGCTAGGCATGATAACTATTCCCTCAGACCTGGGTACACGGACTTCAGACTCCAGATAAGAAGCGTTCCAAGTTTATCAGAAGCTACGTCAGTTTCAAGCAACCGTACCTGATTTTGTTGAACGAGTGTTTACAACTGTTTGGTTCAACACTATTGTCAAGAGACTAAACAACAAACACTATACAGATAAAAATCTCCCCAAATGTGAAACATCAAATCCGTGTTCATGAGCTAGCAAGGTGACAGCTTCGCTTTCCTGCTAAATAACTCTTTAGAAACATCTCACTAAATGTGTGGTTATCCACAAGGGATGCATAAAAGAATCGTTTGTCGATATGGTTGCAATAAATGTACACTGAAAGCTGTCAAATCCGGCAAGTTGACAACACCGGCATACATTCAGTCCCGTCCATGGCTAGTAAATTTATCATCATTTATAAGCCCCGGCAGCTGGTAATTCCGGATCTCGGCATGAAATGTACTGTATTTGGGTTTAAACTCAATGAACATCTCCTTAACCCACAATTCACGCACATAGGAATTATATCCTCGACTTAAAGAAGTCAAGAAAGGTTACCGGTCTGAGCAAATTTAGTCACTGCCAATTATATGTATGGTGGGCGGATAGAGGAAATGGTGATCAAACCTTGCCCCCAAAGAAGTAAGGCATTTTCTACTTCCTCTCTGAAACACACGAAAAACAACCCGGACAAATGTGCATTTCAAATGAATTCAAGTCCGATAACCCTCCCGATAACATGGAGTGATATTGTGAGGGAAAATATTTCTGCGCCGGTATCGTTACTATTCCAGTAACATCACGGGGCCAGCAAATAATAGACCAAGGAGGCCAGTGTCTCCCAATAAATAATCAAGCTAGGCACAACGGCATACACAGAACTGAATCCCTGACCTTGACCAAGATGGCAGCTATTCTGGAATCTTTTCTTAGAGATGATTTGTGAACGGAATCCACGAAGAAGACATTACGGTACACAAGACGTGCCTTGTTCGCGAAAGAACTATATAAGTAAAGATGAGAAGAATAATTTATCGAATTTATTTCACTAAGGAGAGCAGTGCTGGGTATATGCTAACTGTTTCTAAAGGCTTCCAGATTACTATCACGGTAAGGATCGGGTATAGGCGGCTGTACGTCCCCCGCCACATAAATGTCGTCTGTGATGATGCCTACTTCGTCTGCCACTGCCATGGCGTACGCGCGCAGCCCTCGCCAGATGATTTGGGTGTAGAAGGGAACGAGGTTCTCACTTGGAGAGAAACCAGACAGCCGTCTGTCTGACCTTGGCATCAGTTCCCACGTGTAGGAACGGGCGACCTTGGCCTTGTCTCGGGCAAAGTCGGCTGTTATACCTGCGGCAGGATCTGCAGCCAGTAATAATAGTTGTAATGGAACCTTTATATGTTGTTCACTGGGCACATCGGACTCAAGTAACATAAACAAACATCGAGGGTACATCAACCCTTGAGCCCTGCGGAACCAGTAAACAACGTATTTACTTATCTTACTTAACACGTTAATGTTCATTTTGTATTGTTTGAAGCTCTGGTACAATATAAGTTCACTTTTCACGGAGGTACAGTGGAAGCTGTCTAAACCGGTACTCATCGGGACTGAAGAAATAATCCAGTTTAGACAGCGTGCTGGAGTGTATAGCCGATGATAAAGTGTTCAAGCCAAAGACTGAGATTTTATGCTGGTGCTGACATCTTGCTGGATTGGACAGATGCCGGTTTTGACAGCTTCCACTGTTTTTATCTTATCGAACACCCCAATGCTAACTTTGAACTATTTGAAGCATGTTCACTTCAACAAACCTGTGTGAATCAAACGATTTCGATTCTTGCATCTCTTGTTTTTTCAGCATGTATTGTCTTAGTAAAGTCGCCGCGGTGTAATTCCCCACATTTCCCCACAAGACAAGATATTTCAACGTCTTGTCAAAATTCATTTGTTGGAATGCGAGGCAAAACTCTTCGTAGCCATCGCTAGATTTGACTCCCTTCCATCGATTTGCATTCGCAAAAAATCGGTGATTTCCGTGCATCATGCGTGATTCAATGTTATTCGAGATAAAGAAGTACTACCACGAAGTACGGAATGAGTTGCCACTGGCACCAGGGTACATTGAAATGTCCCTCGTTTGCAATTGGGGTACATTGAAAATAACAGAAAAGCGCATAGCCAATCAAAAAACGACTTTGTGTGTAAGGTAAGATAAGTCTTTGTGTAGTCATCGCTAGATTGTGCAAACAAGAAAAAATATTTTCGAGATAACACCCTTCAATCGATTTGTGTCTTAGCCCAGAATAATGCAGCTTAACCCCAAGCACCTGGAACGACAAGCACCGTTTTTTGACGTATTTTGGTATGCTTAAGACGAACCTCCGACCTTCGGCTCAAGAGAAGAAGCCCTAAAATACATTTAAAGACACACTTACATAGCATGGAATATGCAGATCCTATCCTGAATGAAAGCCCCATTGCTTTTACGGCAGTTTTGGCAAGGGAAGTCTGAAAGAAGAAGCCATGTAACAAATACCTTCTTGAAAGAGTATCCCATGGGAAAGAAGCCAGCATGAAAGGTTTTCTCATTTCAGCATAGTTGTTTTTGTATACAAACCTAAGCCATAATGGCTGTGGTGTCATCGGGTTTTATACCTACTAGGAACTTGAGGCAGGAATGTGAAGCGCACACGGATCAATTGGCTAGGGTAGTTAGGATGCTAATGCTTTGAGCACGCATCAACGGATGGACGAAGAGCATTACAAGGAGCCATTAATTATTAACAATTCACTGAGTGTTCACTGGTTTCTTCCAAAGCAGTTCTACAACCAGCCTGAAAAACTGCGTTTCTTTTCTCTCTTCGTTTAGCAAACCACTTGGTGCAAATATCCGATGGGGCAGTTGTGAATCAGGAAATATAAATACACAAAAATGTTAAGGGAAACTTCTTTAAAATTCATCGTCATCTCATGGCTAAAAATGGTCAGTTTTCCATCCACAAAACATATCACACGTCCATGGCTCTTGTCTGTGATATCACTGGTCAGAAACTGTTTGTTCAGAAACTGTTCAGATAGATGACTGATGGGCAGAGGGGTGGTTTGGTGTGAAGCCAAGTGGTGACCTGAGTTCGATTCAGCAAAAGTCAAATTCAGGTCTCTACCGCCCTGATATTGCAGAATATTGCAGAAACGGCATAAAACCCAACTCACTGACTCAGTACATGAAAAGAGTTTCACTAATCCTGCTGGTAGGATATCACCTCACCAGTTTGGCGTTGTCAGCGACGAGCTTCTTCTTGTATCCCCAAGGGAGTAGGATGTACTGGCCGTAAGTGTGTATGGACAAATAGCTGAGGATGGTCTCATGGGTATCTAGCATGTAGTGTTTGAGGGCCTCCGCCTCGGGAGCTGAATAGGCGTATGGGCCCCTGTAGATTCCTGAACAGGCATGTCCGCTCGATCCCCCTGTGCAACACGTGCTCTTACACCTTGTACTTTCGTGTGACTATTAATTAATTGTGTGCATTTATTAGTATTGAGGTGTTATGAAGTTTCGGAAGCTTAAGAAGATACGCTATTGTCTTGATTGTCATATGAACAATTGCAAAGCTTGAAACTAACTTATTAGAGACAACTTTATCTTAAATAGCTATCGTCTGTGTACTTACGTTACACGCCTCGTGTCTGTGCGAATAAACACTGCCTTCCAAAAACGGACATCCGAATACCTATGATCAATTATTGTTGGTTTTCCCGACTGCTCCAAAGCAACCCCAGAACAGTATGGATAGCGAAGGATTCGTCCAAATTATGTCATGAACGTTTTAAATCCCCCAAAATGAAAAATCTGGTAAATACTCAGTAGATGATCCTTGCTGTTAGATAAAGTTGGATGATCCCAAAAAGACTACAACGTAAAAGGATTCTACGTGCATTGACAAAATGTGATAGTAAAAGTGAAACGGTCCTGTTCCATAATAGCCATTGGAGCTATGGCAGTCATGCCACGTACTTTGTCCAAATCCTGTTCCAAAGTTTCTGTTGAGGTCTGTCCCCACACAGCGAGACCGAGGGTTTCTCTGGCGGTTCTTCCTCCAGTACCGATAACCCTTTGAAAACGTAAACATTCATTGTAGTGGGTTTATTGCCCAGGACGTTCATCGTAGAAGATATTCACGCCCCAGTTGAATTAAAGAATCCTTTCAAATTGTGAGAATGAAAACCATATTTGATCATAATTTTGAAATGGTGATAAAAAATAACGTTTCTCCAATCACTGCAGCCAAATTGCAGGTAGAGTGGTCCCCCTTTGTAGTCACTTTGTAGTCGAGTTATTACGATCCACAACGTTTTGCTAGTTGTATGAAACATGCTAACAACAATATTTCCTCTGAATATTAGGTCTGTCTGATCAGTGTTACGTTATCATGACTGTGGAAGAGAACATACCGAATGTGTGAATTCATAACCGTCTGGGTTGACAGGGGAGACAACTTCCCAGTTGAATAACTGAGTCATGTCTGCGTTGCTTTTGTTACATGCCAGCTAAAACATAAACAAAAACAGAGACGGGATGCAACAGAATTATAATGATTTATGAACATATCATTCTATGATAGTATTTCGAACATTCATGACATGTTGAAATTCAAGGTAATTTCCTTACAATTTCCTTTGCATTTGAACTAAATACCTCCAACATGGATTAGAAATATGAACTGCATATGAACATAGTTGCCTGTAATCTAGCACGTAGTGAATATCCAATCTAGAATGCTAAAAATGCAACATATTACCTTCATATTTCAACACTAACATTTAGCATTTGCAGGAAACACAAAATATGGCCCTGATGGGCTTCCGTAAGTTACAGCAGCGTCAGCTATTATGCAGGTCTGTTACTCTAATCCAGCATATGTATATGTGAATCAATCAGGTTTGTTTAAGGCTCCTTGGAATGTATTCCAGTTCAACGATGGCGTTTTGGCTTCATATGGGGTTGAATACAAACTGATCATCAGGGTCATATAGACACTGAAGCAAGTATATCCAAGACATCACACGAAAGCGTAGAAAATGTGGCAAGTCCAGATTTCCATAGCTTCAGGAAGAAAGCTCCTTTTCATTATATTTTATTTTCTAGCCATGATCTTCTTTCTGTAAAATGCATTCATTTCAGAGAATAGTTGTTGCGGAAACACAATTTATATACAACACGTAAACGTTACGTAGGCAGTGTCAAGAGGCCAAGAGAGTGTCGGCATTCCAGTACCTGGTAGATGATGTAGTTGGCGGTGGCTGGGGACAGCCACTCCCTGGCATGCACTCCGCTCTCGATGAAGATTGTTTTCCTGTTTCGCCCCGGGTTCTTTGGGGATACCTGAAAGGATCATCTATTGTTTCTCTGATGTTGGATATAGTGCTGCTAGTGCCTATATTTACGATCGGTCGGTATCTCATTACCGCCAATGCAGACACATAGCCAATCCCGTCAGGGCATCTCGGAACGTCCGTGCCAAAGTAAGATACGAACACTTAATCAGCTGTGAGCCGTCACAGTGATGATAACACAAATTCTGAAATTACGTTTTCTTAGCACAGAATAGCAAAACCAAAAGACGTTTTATAGACCGATGTCTTAAATGTGTGGCACTGACTAGGATTGTACGTATAATACAACCTAGGTATTTAGCCACCTATTCCTTGTGATATCGTATACACAAGACTGAAGTTTATATTCAATAGCCTTGATCATCACCTTCAACGCCTAATCTTGACTGTTGCACTGTATGACCTTGAGTCTTACCTTCATGACATACCATACACGGACACGCTCGCGTAATCAATGGACTTAAGTCTCACCTTCATGACGTTGATGGTCCTGTTCTCTGCTGAGTAACCGATAGTTTTCTTTTCCACGTTTACAAAGTCGGTACATGAGTTAATGATTCGATCTTGAAACCGGTATATCTGGAAGCCAAGTGTACAATATCGCGAAAACTGCGGCACCGGAGTGTCGATCAGGTGTTATGAAGTAAATGTGAGTGAGCTGGGTTTTAGAAACATCCCAGCAATATCACGGTGGGTGACTCCAGAAATGGGATTCACACATTGTACACATGTCGGGAATAGAACAAGGCTCTTCTACCTGACGAGCGAACGTTATGGGGACTAGACTCCCAGGCCTACCCTTTTGGATTAAGTGGAGGAATGCCTTAAACTATAGCTAGAATGATGTTCACCTGGCCTTTTGCCAAGATTTTACATAGAAGACATAAACATTAACGCTAACCTTCATAAGATTTCATTTTTCGAAGTTTGCGCTTCTATTACTGCTTTTTTCATTTGAGAAAGACTGCCACATTGTCATGCGGCTACGTCTATACCGCCATACCTCATCAAGCCTCAGATATTCTCTTATTGCATCTTGCAAATCCAGCGTTGCTCGTTTGCGTCTTCTCATGTCGAGGTGACGAAATTCCTCATCTACAGAACTGGCGAAGACATCACAATCAGCAGTGTGTTATACACTTCTTGTGTGTACAAACAGCAGTCACAGATAAGAGAAATTAAAGGAAAACGTGGAATTATTTCTTTTATCACATTGCTCACTCACTCTTGTAAATTGTCTTCTAATATCTCAAGGTCACCACGTTCCTCCAAGACAGTCTGAACAACCTCGGTCAGATCATCTGGTGTTACTATGGCAATCAGGGTGTTTTCAGTAGTATCCCTATTTATGTCGTCAATCTGAAAAAGAAAACGTCGTCAACAACATGGACTGAGAGTGTTGACTCCATGTAATTCCTATTCCGCCAACATGACTCTGTTTCAGGAAAAGTCTTGTTCGTAAGTAACTAAGTGTTATCTTTCTGTTGTTATCTAAATACTATTTTAGGTTGTGCGTGTATCCTCTTCAGAAACACTGTACGTATTGTTTGATCGGCATTCTGTAAGATGGTGAGTAAAAGCTGAAACATACCACTTTATGCATCATAGGGCTATTAAAAAAATCCGTTGAATTTCATGTCTAGTACAGTTAGTTCATAAAATAACTAACCCTATTACTCACCTGGAGAAATTGGTGACATATGCTCGTAGTCATGTTAACGAAAAGCATAATGACCTCAGGCCTAGTCGATCCTGCAGCTTGAGTACGCTTCACCTACCTTGGGAAGCCTCTGTAAAATCCTATCCAAACGCTGCTGCGATCCGACGGTGATGTTCACAAGCTTGAAACTGGAGATGAAATTATAGCAATCTTTGACACCATGTTCATATTTCTCGCATATACACGGACAGACAAACGGCAACAAAAATAATTCCACATTTCTGAATTTCCACATTAAGAATGTCGTACACTGAATCACACACTGCAATAACATAAGTTATTCCGACAACCAATATATGAGGGCTTTGGACGGTGAAATGTCGGAACATCTAAGTTATTTCTCCAGGTGATTAATCGGGTTAGTTAACTTATCGATCAGCTTTACTAGACATGAAATCCAAAGGATGTCTGGAATAATCCTACTGGAATCATGAAATGATTCTCATTACACACACAGGTTTCAACCAGGCAAGTCGGTGTCACATAATGGCTGAGCACACACTAGACAAGGTACTTATTTAATCAAGCACAACATAAAAACAACTTCAGAGAATAGTTTGGCATCAGTGACATTGCGATGACACAAACCCCTCCCTTTCTATTGTCAAGAACATCTCTATTGTATATTTATGGAATCATACAAATAGAATCAAAAACGTGAGTTCCAAATATATTTAAATTTGTAACTTGTACATTAAAGGGATATTAAAATTCAATGTTACTTTGGGATTTTATACTCGACAATGATCTCATTCATTACATTACCCTGATGAAGCATATACTCATTGAAGCTGTGGTTAAAGAAAATAGTGATGATATGTGAAGCAAAAGCATAGACACGCTATCAAATTAAATACTGCCACGGGTAGGTTACAAATATCATTAGATTGTCGATTTCTGGGATGTGGTTTATATATATAGAGCGCACATATATCTAATGATTAAAACTGTTTCAATCTATAAGAAAAAACAAAACGAAAAAAACTACTGGTCCATTTGGAAATGTATAAGAAATATCTTTAACCACCACAGAGGAATACTATAGCTAACATACATTTCTTTTACTGTTCTTAAAGAGTGACAGGCTCTTAATTTACTAATCTTGCTTTTGACAATCTGGCTGTGTATGTGCAAGGAGGCAAACTGGTCACTATTAATGAACTGGTTTTATAGGGTAATGTGTTGACTGGTGATGAGCTGTTTCCATTAATCGGTATCAACTGTTGTACAGGCGGTCGAGACTCACTTGTTGTAAGGCTTCACCCTCTCGCACAGCACACAGGCGGGCACGAAGCACAGCAGAACTACCAGCACCACCATGTCCATACTGCACTCTGCCCTTGACCAAACAAAATTCCTGGTTTTCTTATAGTAAATTTCGTTTCATTTCAGTTACGTATAAAGTATCACGTTCTTGTGTGCTCACAAATGAGGAGAATAGAAGTGACACAGGAATAAATGCAAATGAATGACTTCTACTATAATATTAAGGTATTCCTAAATGAAATCAGCAAATCGGTAAATGATTCATAATGAAATTACCAAAAATGTCTCTATAAATGTATTCAGGTATTAAGTATATCACGATAAAATATACACATATGTTTTAATGAAAGTATGACATCCGGAAACACTTATCAGATACATCAAGTATCATATATTATAATTACTTTATAAAATGGCAAGAATCTATTTAGATCAGATGATATATTTACCGTCATGTCAGGTGGCTTCAGAATACAGCATCCAGTTTTAGAACTTCGAGCATTTATAGCTTGATGTGGGCGTGTATATTTACATCAGGTCAAATAGAGCAGGGTCAGCATGATCACGTGAAATATTTTGAGCACCTGCTACTGTTGACGCTGAAACACTGCTTGTGTGTTAACAGTCCTTTGTAAACAGATCTACTCCATAAACAATACTGATCTTTACAATAGGACAGCCATTTGTAAAACATTTATTGTACACGCATGTGTATCTATTTTAAATTATGACAAAAGTAAGATTGTTCATTGCGTCAGAAATATAGGTTGCTCTACATTCATGTGTAACGCAATTCAGTTGGATTTTGTACTGGAGTATATTGTTAAAACACAAAGACGTTATCTTCCGTGATACGGTATGAATGTTCAGAAAGATTTTGACATCTTCTTGCCATATTTAGTTCCAGGCAAAGCTATGCAAATAGTTTAAGGAAGTAAATACACACACACACACACACACACACACACACAGAGGGAGAGAGAGAGAGAGAGGGGGGGGGAGAGAGAGAAAGAGAGAGAGAGAGAGACAATCACGTAGTACACACATATCACACATGTGAGTTTGTGCGCGAGGGGGGTGGGGGGTGGGGGTGGTGGTGGTGGTGTGTGTGTGAAAATGAAGTCCTCGATACTCTGTGTGGATGCGCCAGCGAGTGTTATCAAGGATACATTTGTCCACTGGGAAGGTAACCTCAGTTCCCGGTTGTGCTGACTTAGCATTACACCGTTACCACAGGTTAATTCACACATTCTGGGACAGGACACTTTGTAACCAAAGTGTTATCGCGTTGTGTCTTAACTTCGTGTCCTGAGCTATGTTACAGCTGGGACAGTGAGGCGCATCAATATGTAGCTTATGAATGAAAGCGACCATAATGCTTGTGATCATATAACTTTGATGACAGGAAGTGTTTCTTGGAAATGAAGTGGAAGTAGTTTTTCACGCTTCGAGGCTTTTTCTCAGTGAAAGTTCTAGATACCATATGTTTATCTAAAAACGTAGGCTGTTCAAACATATGACCTGGAACAGGTCATAAACACATGCTGTGTAAGATGTAATGAATCATCGCACGTCACTGGCCGGTATTGGAGGAACTAGGTTGGCTGCAAGGTCAGGAGAGAAAGTAAGATTTTGAGGAGGGCTATGACGTCAGCTAAATATGACGTGGTAATAAAATGTTTACAGTGTCGAAAATATAAATGTCTCGGAACAGGGACCAATGCTGGTCTTCTGGGTCTAGCCGCCATCTCTCGCAGACAATGCCGTAGTGGTTGTTCCGATAACTCCTTAAACCAGACACAATCCAGGTGGCAGTGGCATACATGCCGTAGATGCAACAGTAGGACGTAGCGATCTTGTGCAGAGAAGGTGACTGTTCGCTCATCTTTTCGGGGACAATCTTTGTTTGAATTGAGACGGGTTTCAGATCCCATTAATGAGGCATGGTGTCCTGGAGTGAAGTGTTCTGGTATATGTTGAAATAACATGCACCTGCTGGCAACATACTCTTCAACATGAAGACGTCCTAGGGCAATGGTCCCATTGACACCATTTGGTTCTCCTGCTACTAATACGTTGAAGAATTGTAAGGTTAAGTTGACTACTTTTTCTACAGTCACATCGTGCACGTGCATTCTGTGTTAAGGTTCAGTTCCATGACAGTCTCGGACAGTCTCGTCACAACTGCTTTGTGAAGCGTCTACTGTTAAAGGTGTAGCGTTTGTGCACTTCACCAGCTAATTAACCAACATGTTGTTGGAATTGTTCGATCGAAATATTCCATTGAATGGATTCTTCATGATAAGTAAATTCTCGTTATCTCCTATGCGTTTCTTTGATATTTTGTATTGTGGGACAAAGAGATCCTTGTACCACTATGTAAACTTCAACTAATGTTGTTTTAGAAAATGTGAACAAATATATTGTACTATGTACCTTGGAATGTTTCCAAAAGTGCCATTCCTCAACAGTTACTGTCTGTGAACCCATCAAAGGCAATGCATTCCATATTGACCGAACCCAGGTCACATGACCTTTCGATAACCTGCTAATTAGATTACAAGTATACTGATGTCACGATAATCCTCTTCTTATCACTGGATTGTCTGGTCCATACCGGATTAATTACAGACCGCATCCATAGATCTGGAATATTGCTGGGTACGGCATAAAAACTAAACTCGATCACTCCTCTTAACTTATGGCTGAGATATATTCACTGCGGTTGTTTCGGAGAACTGTGTTCACACTGGGAATGAGAGAGAAGGAGAAAGAAGTAAAGATATGTTTATAAAATACAAATAAAGAAGTTGATAAAAAATCCTTTTTTTTCTTTTCAAATAAAAATTGATGTGATTGTATGAACAACTTGCGAATACAAAATACCCGGTGTAACCACCCCTCGCACTGATAACATCTGCCAGTTTATTGTTCATACCGGCATTCAAATGTCGAATTATCAAGAAAAGCTATTTTTAGTACCGTCGTCTTTAAAATCAGATAAAAAACTGTAATGCTCACACCGCAAATATGACATTAATACACCAAAAGGCTTTGTCGCCTTAACTTTTTGAGATATTGGGGAAAACACGTGCTTCCCGTTCGCATGTGAAAGGCAGGAACACCTGTTTGGACTCAAAGGTTTAAAAATGCCTCAAGGTTGAAAAAAGATAACGTTAATTTCTGTATATCCATTCTATCTGTGTCATTTTTGTGTATAAAGAGATGGCGATGTGTCGTAAAATCTCCCTCTGTTCCTTCATACAGCCACACATCCATGGAACAGACAGAACTCGTGGAATATTCCATATACGTGAAATTCCCAACAAACTCATTCTTGAGCATAAACATGTGATCTTTTCACAACCACATCGTGCATGAAGGCTGTAAAGGTTACACGCAACGTGAAACAGTGTTGTTATTTGAAAGCCTCGCGTAACCCTCACAGATGTGTACAAACATACGAAAACGACTTCTTATTTCCCCCCAAGTAATGGACCAAGAAGCCTAGCTGCCTGTTATGCATGAAGATATCTGGCACTGTGATCGCAAGGTCGCACAACACAGGTCGACGTTAACACGTTCAAGATGGCGAGCGCTGCCGCTTGTGGTGTAAGTAGGTCTCTCTATCAGAGCACCACGTGTAACTAGCTAGACTAACATCTAGCCTTTGAAATGGCAATATTTCACACAAAAAATGTTTGTAAAAAGTAAAATAATAAAATCCAATGAAAAGCAGCCCAGAGAGTTTCTTCATCTCCTAGAAAATGTGGAAATCTACCTAATCTTGCCCAAACTTGCCTGAACTTTCTTGGATAGCTTTGTTTCAGGATTTGTATGGCAGACCAAACTTAAGCCTTTTCTAGCGTATGTGTATAACATTCACTGGACTAACAACTAGTCTCTGAAATGAACATATTTTACTGAAAAAGAACTTATAGTAAAAAAAAATTAATAATAAAACAACATACCGAAATGCAGCCCTGGGACTTTTTTGACTTAAGCCTGAAGCTGTGGAAATCTAGACTTGCCACATTTCATAGACTTTCTTGTACTATTTGCTTCAGGGTCTGTATTCAGACTGGGCACTGACTAGAATGAGTGATGTGGGTTATACACTGCTTCTAATACTATCCTACCCAAGAAGATCCTTTTAGAATTGATCTTCGGTAACGCATGCTTGTTATAAGAAACGACGAACGGGATCGGGAGATAAGGCTCGCTGACTTGGTTGCCACATGCCATCGCACTCCATTTGCAAAGGTCGATGCTCATACTTTCGATCACTGGATCGTCTTGTCCAGACTCGATTAGTTACATACCGACAGCTGGAATATTGCTGAGTACGGCGTAAAACTCAACGCACTCACTCACTTTAACAATCTTCCAGAATCTCCCACGCAATGCAATGGAACGTGTGTTAAATGTGCAAAACACGTTGAAATTAGGACAGTGTTGTTGTCGAGAAGTTTAAAACAAATTATTTTAGAACATTATCATGTATATGGAGAGGCGTCCGTGGTGGCGTCTTGAATGCGGCAAGGGCTGGGCAAATATCTGTTCAGTAGGATTCGGTTAATATTTCTTATTTCTCTGTTTATCATATATCAATGCTGTGTGGACACGGAGCTGTCAAATCAAGAACTCAAGAGGGAGATCTGAAATTCAAATACACAAATAGCGAATCCTGACACAGCCAGTGTGTCTTCTGATCTTAGGTAGGATACTATCAAATCACCGTCTTGCGCCATAGTGCCTACCTAGACTTATAGTAAGGACAAACAGAAATCTTTATAATGAGAACCAAACACTGTTTGCCTTCATGTCATCCTGTATGCTTGTGTACGATATTAGTTTGTTAAAATCTGAGTAAAAATCAAAATCTGTAGAATTAAAATATATCCTAGACTCATGGATTATTTGACTTGATTAGTTGTAGGTGGGAATTGTCTGTGTAGAGTTACACCCCTTTAATCGTGCAGGATCGCGAGATTGATTAACGAAAAATGTTATTTCTTGGTCTGTCGACTCCATAACCATTGTCTCTGGCTTTTCCAGACTGATTGACTTTGGACTGACACCAGGCTAACGAGTTATGAAGTAACAGTACTCCAATACTGTATACAGCGACGTGAAACAGCTTTCACTCGTGGCCCTGGCTCCAACGCGGCGCCACAGTCCCCTTGGGGAGCCATCGTAGACTGCTACTAAATGAACACATTTTACTGAAAAAAGTTCATAGTAGAAGCTAGGAGAATCTAGACTTGCCACATTTCCTAAGCTTGTATGGGCTGTCTTGGATATATTTACTTTAGGGTCTTTACGATAGACTAGAGCCATTGCTGTCATATGGACTACAAACAGTGAGCATATGAAACACTCTGATACTTTCAAAGACTTTCTATTAAATGGGGTCTCAGTAACTTCGAAACGTTTTGTTTTCAAAGCAAAACAAAACCACGGGGGTACGAATCACTGTTTGGACCATAATTTTTAAAAATAAAAATCTAGACTTTTGCAGTCGAATAACGTTATTATATGTTGTGATTAACACATACTTTAAATTTGAATGAAATCTGTGAAGAAATGAATAATTTAGAAAATTCTACCGCTACACTCATTACAAAAAAAAAAAAAAAAAAAAACTAGATGAAAGTCTAGATTTCCTGAGTTTCATCTCACGGGTGTTCCTTTTCGATTCAAATGGGGTTATTCAAGATAATACATATATATTGAGGGACTAAACGATAATCTACTAGCCGACTGGTGTTTAAAAGACGGCGACTAGTCAGTGATGTAACTCAACTATATATATTACATTTATCTGAGGGCGTATGTAGCTAGATTAATTACAAATGATGATAAAGTGTATTGAAAAAAAATACAGCAAGTAAGCAAACAAGATTAATGTATACCTTGATACTTGCCTGTCCAACCATTGCACATCTAGTTAATCGTTATCACAGCCGAAAAGCCTGTACGTGCTCATGGAACTCCGTCCGTCAAACTAACTGAATTACTCTCTGTATCCTGTCAAGTTCAGAAACCTTGAAGAGATATCTACTTTGATAAAATGGCAAAAACTTAGGAAATATCTGGATCACTGGGTCATATCCGATTTGCACCCGTCACATAAACGTCATAAAAGTAAGTGTATGTTTTAAAGAGCATCGACGGGTCTCACAGATAGAGAAATTAATAGAGAAATCCAGCTGAATTCAAGAACGTCTCAGCAAGTCTAGATCTGAAAGTAAGCATTGCCTGGGCCTTTGGGTTGTTTTTCATTTTGTAGATAGATTTTGAAGTAAGATAACTTATTTCTGGGACAACATGTTGCACTAAGCAAGGACGTCCACGGGCCGGTGTGTGTGGAGAACCTTGCGTCTGTTTTCCCAAGACCGATAAGGGCATGCAATGGTTCGGCTCCAATTCCTAAATGAGCCTCATTAATTGACCATTATTCGGGTAATTATTCAATAAAGACTAGATATGTGGCTATCTTTCAACATTCTTCCATTATCGCTGACAGGCGGCTGTCCATGCCTGTTTAACGGAGAAGTACTGGTGTTGATTTCAATGGCTACATGGCTGAGTGGGGCATCTTCACTCGCCTCCAGCAGGTAGGGTGTTCTGTGTCACGAACAGCTGGGAGTACAGCCACGTTATCACCCAGCTTTCATCTTACGCAGTTAATGCCTCTTGCTCATTCTTCTGAATTTGGCAGTTCTCATTTCCGATAACAGTAGGTGTATCAGTCATCAGTAAAACTTTACATAAAACAATATATTAAGTTAATTTAGTTAGCTTCTGAAGAAAAATTGTTGCCACTGGCGGGATCCATTTACACAAGTTTCCAAGGATAATGGTATCGGTCCGGCAACAATAGGTTGATTTTCAGGGACAAAGGCAGGATGTATTACAAGATGCATGAACATGCTGCTTATATTTTGTTTATTAATGCTTTATCAAAACAAGGCTCTCATTTCCGATGGACATACTGATATAAAAGTAGTCAGCCCTTTTCAGAATGTCTTGAAATGGCGTTTGAGCAAACATTCTGTTTCTAACCGAAATCCCCTCCTCCATAACATCGTGTCTGGGTACAGACGTTTGTTGCCACACAAGTCTCTTGATGTTGTTGGACGGGGGTGGCCAAGATATTAAAGCGTTCGCTCGTCGCGCCGAGGGCCCGGGTTCGATTCCACATATAGGTACTTTGTGTGAAGCCCATTTCTAGTGCGCCCGCCGTGATATTGCTGGAATATTGCTAAAAGCGGCGTCTTCTCACACACTATTAAAACTATTTCAACTTTCTAATTTAAAAGATTTGTACATCCTAACGTAACACATGTAGTTGAGTTGCCTAAACTTTTATTGTAGTAATTACGATGTGCGCCACGGCAGAATGAAGTTTCTCCATGAAATAAATAGATATGTAACTATTATCAATTGGATCAAACAATCTACATGCTGTCATTCAAACTGTTTAACAAACATGAAAATTATGTTTGTAAGTTTAATGTAAAACATAAACACGTTAACGTATTATGTTTGTAAGTTTAATGTAAAACATAAACACGTTAACATATTATGCGGCTACATGGATTCATCAAAGACATGCGCATGTAATCAGATCATTGGGTGCTTTAAGTTCAACGCAGTTTATTTTCTCAGCAGGTGGTTGACGAGGGACCTCAGAAATTACCATGTGTCATAACATCTGGGTAATGTACATCGACGAGGGGTGGATCACGTGTTTTAAACCAAACACATGGCGATAAAGAAATTACTTTTCAAACTGTTTAAATTAAGCCCCGATTGTTTTGAATGGTCTCCGGTCGCGGCCATGTATATTGCCCGAAGGGACTGTAAATTATCAAATCGTTGACATAAAAAGCTGTTTGTTTCAGGGAGCTGAGAGATGAAAAACAGGCGTGTATCGCGTCCAATCTGGATGGAGGCATAAGATGCTGCTCTCTAAAGGAGGTTGAGATAAACCAAGACAGGTTTGCTGATACGGGATACTTCTCTCATCAACATCCGCAGTTCATTCTGTGAACTCGGAGATACAAGTGTTGATATCTGTGACCATATCTTTATACACAACTTGTAATGCCGCTCTGACAAGTTACCATGGCAACAAGTGATGCCAGAGCGTACCAGCGCCTGGCCGCTTGTTTAAAAACGCTCCGGGGTTCGTGGGCAGAGGTGGAGAGGTTTTGCCGAGCCAGTTTCGATGGAGTTCTGTGTTGGCCCCCCGCCCTCCCGGGCATGACTGTGAGGCAACGCTGTCCTGAATTGAGGGGATTTATTTCAAGGCGGTACGCTTACCGGACGTGTGGTCCAACCTCCACATGGGTCGGTTTTACCAAAAGTTCAACTCTGAAGCGAATTGAAAGCGACGGGGACGGACTAACGGATTACACACGTTGTATTGACTATTCGATAGAGATGGCTGGCTTGACGCCCAGATACACAGGTGTTTCGGAGATGTCTGAAGTTACAGCGATGGAGATTCTTGGATATGTTCTGAAATCATTTTCAGTTGTAACATTATTTGTTGCTGTGTGTTTATATGGGTGTTGTGTACGAGCCAAAACCCAGCGATACAAGATATTCATTCCAATGTTCTTATCCACAATGATGAAATTTGTCGTCAGTTTGGTTGATATTATCGTCTGGCGCTATGAAACTGACTTCCAGCAGACGACAATTTGGAGACACCCTGTCGTCTGTAAATGTGCGAATTCGGTAACACGATTCTCCGAGTTATCTGTATACTCATGGATCGCTGTGCTCGGTGTGTACTATCTCTTTGCAGTGCTGGGGGATATAATCAAAGGCAGACGGGTCATAGTGTTGTACTTAGTTGGCCTCGGCATTCCTGTCGTCTTTGCGACGGCATGGGCACTTACCGTGACGTTCGTCCTTTCAACTGACGTTTGCGACGGCGGTCAGATTCCACATGCAACTCACTGGATAACGGATGCCCCTAAACTGGCATGCGTGTTGATAGCGTTCTGTATTTTCATTGTCTGCGTATATGCTGCGTTTAGGGGGCTGATTGATGAAGATGTGCCGGAGTTTAAACTTGTTAAACAAGGAACCATTAAATGTCTCCTGTTTTTGACGTTGTGTACATCGGCAGATCTCTACCTATTGGTGATCGTTTACAACAATGGCGGTCAGACGATTCGTGTGTCGTCTGCCGACTCGTGGATGGATTATTTCAATCTTGTTGTGGACAGTATTCCGGGGATGATAATGGCGATATTGCTCTGTTTCGTCGATAACGAAGTTCGAGTGTGTGAAAATGAGCCTCGGAAAGTGAACGTCGTAGTGGTTGAGCGAGGCCGCGAACATAGTCGTTGAGTACAGACACACCCACTATTTGTGCGCGCGAGACACGGAAGGTGATGGCTAAGGACCACCTTGGCAACAGTACCACGACATGTTCATTTATCGTCATACACCCAGACAGATAGAAGACAGATAACACCTATAATCAAACAGGGACGCATGTCAGGGGCGGATTCAGGATTTTCAAAGTGGTACCTTCCAAGAGAACGTGTTATCTTTGGTGGAATGGCCGTATAGTTGAATCCTTGGCTGTCAGCCCCAGTTCGTATTTCATGAGTACAAAGTATGTCGGTTCATGTGTCAAGGGCAACGTCATGAGTGGTCTCAAACCCATCATCAACGTGTAAAGATAACAACTTTTATTTTACAACTCCAAACGTTTTCCCGAATCCGGTAAACGCAAGAAGAACTGATAAGAGGATGGGTATGTTTCTGATCAGGTGCGTCTGATAGTGACAAAGTTATAAAGTGACCATGGTATTTTAGAGCTCAGACTTAGACGGTCCTTGATATGCCACGACCACACACACGCGAGACGACGTGAAGCCTGTCATCAATCATCCTTAAGGCACGAGCGCCACATCTGGAGCTAGCTGTGTCGCATATCTTTTCATTTGAGCTATTTCCTTTCGTTTCAATCTGGAATATCCACTTTCACACAACTTTTCTACTGATATGTTTCGTTTTCTTGTGTCATATGATTTTTCATTGACATATTTCGTTTTCTTGCTTACGACACCTGTGTTTCATATGATTTTTCATGGATATAATTCATTTTGTGTAGCACCTTTTGTATAGATCTTGTTTAATTTTCCATGTTTACGTCATACGTAGCTTTTGTATCAGGCATTAGTGTTGAGATTAGAGGCTCGGTTCTGGTATGAACCGAGGCGAGGGCACGGGACCAAATGTGCATTATAGACACCCAGTTAGCGGTAGCAGCACTTACTACCTACCTTGTGTTATCCACTTCCACTTCCTGCATATATGTATTGGATTACTGATGTAAAACATGGGGGAGATTAGTGCACAGTTTCTCTTTCATTAAAAGCTCAATACAAAAGCTCGTTGTCATAACTTGTTGGGATTCAAAATGCGTAAAAATTGAGAGTGTGTATTATGATGATGGTGGTTGAATCAAGTTGCTTTGTCCCCTGGTCAGGCCTGGCCGTCACATTCCATTCCTGATAATACCGGGATTCCTTGGAAGAATCATGTTTGCGGCAGACAATACCATGAGTGTGTGGTGTACGATGTCCATCTCAGTTACTTGTCAAGTTCTCTCATGGAACTACGAATTCTTTGTGTCAGCCATGGCACTGTTTGAAGTTGAAATCCCCCACTTTTAGTGTCCCCCGTCGTTATCTTGCTGGAATATTGCTTCAAAAGCGGCATAAAACAATACAGGCTCACTAGAAAATGGAGTAAAACCATAATGACTCACTTTCTACTCCGACGATTCGTTAAAAAAGGTTGCATGTGTGTGGGGTCACCTGAGTGTTACTGTGTCCACTCGCCACGTTCTGATTCATTGATTCATTTACCAGCCTGGTTATTAAAGTTATTGCGTTATTGCTAGATTTGTCGAAAAGAACAGCCCACTCATTATTACCCGGTGTTGCCATTGTTGTCTATCATCATGTAGAGACGGAGCGCAGATTTGTAATGTATTTGACTGGTTCTCATAGCTGCTGACCCCTCTTGACAAGACACGTCTGTATTCTACAGCAATACCACTTGAAAGGTGTCACGAACGGATATGAAACTTTTGAAGAAGAACAGACTGCACAGTCGATCAGAACTATGGTGCATAAGATACTGACAAATATTAATGTGACAAAATACAACCTTCTCCCTTTAGGCTTCTGCGTTGCCGTTGCGGGAGACTACATCCTTGATTTCTGTCCCCTTTGAATACTGAGACCAGTCATTGACAGTCAAATGCTGATGTCTGATAAATATTCAGCACTTGTATTGTCAAGGGAGAGGTAGGAGTGAAAAGGCAATGAAACAGTTCGTGCAGAGATACCCGACCGCAGCGCTCCCGCCATGATATTAGCATATTGCAGTTATCGCTGCATCAGAGACAGACCTGTTTGTTGTTGTAAGCTACACGCAGTATCTTCCACGTGTATTCGTGGCTTCTCGTCCATACTCAAGTATCTCTCTACAAAACAGGTGCATTTGGAAGAACATACAACGTACAACGATAGTGGTGTACAGTATAAGTGTAGCGGGTGTATAAACTATAGACTAATGCTTACTGTCTGAATAATACTTTAACTTGAAAGGTTCGAAAATTCCTATTGAAATGGGAGAAACTCTAGGCTAGACTCATTTATAAAGACCAGGAAGGAAGGGAATATATTGGAGTTGGAAGATTGTTCGACAGAACTGTATGTGAATATAATCTTGTATGCATTGTGACACAGATAACATTGACTTGGGATATAGATCTTATTCATGGATACAGCACTGTTTGTTGATCAGTCTCAGTACTTTTCGTTACACTCCACTACAAAATCTAGTAGGAAGTCGCGTCAGATAACTTTTGACATTGACCAATAAGGACACAGCTTATCAAATCTCGAATGTGGACATCCTCACATACCTTTTCAACCTTTACCTCAGAAAGGTTTGTACCCGAACGATTCCGAATGCTATTTTCATACTATCGCTACTGAGTAATGCACATGGAGCACGCTATTTATACTGTCAACAGTGATTAAACAGTCTGAAAATAGCGTTTTGTCAATATCCAAAGATGTCAGCTTGCGGAAATATTAGCTAATGGTAACCATGTCATCAGGAACCCCTAAGCATATATTCTGCAGGTCAAATACCTGTGTTTTATGCGGCTTTTCGTTTATTGAGGGATCAGTGTCAGTGACCAGCGAATTATTTCAGTCCCGCCAAACCCTAAACAGTAGCCTTTGTCTGAATGGATAAATTCGTTCGGCCTTCTCGCGTTTGATTGGACGGTCATAGGTCGCTAAAACGTTTCCTGACGCGACCTCCTGCTAGGTTTTGTTGGACTTAGAAGTGGAGTGTAACGAAAAGTACTGAGACTAAGTTTTCTTAGACTGTTTGTAGATATAGGATGCATAGCATTCCACAGTGGCAATATTCTACAAACTACAAATGTAAACACAAGAGGCACAAAGATATAGAGAACCCACATGCAGATCAGATATAGATTTTGTACATTTTAACCATTTCACAAATCATATTTAGCATAATGCCATGGTAACGCATTTCATATTGTAAACATGATGACACATGTTGTAAATAGTACTTTTTGAGGCTAAGAACATTCGTAAGATCGTTGTTCCCCTCCCCAAAAGACAGCGCCTTTATTGTCCTGTTAAGCGTGCCAGTAATACGAAGGCGACAGACCTTCTGTTTTGCAACCATTATACTACTGACAGCGTCGAATGCTCTCCACATATTAATGTACATCGATGCAGTCGTAAGATTCGATGGATAGATGGAGAAAACTAATTGTAATTCCTCAGGTTGAAAAGTGCGAAATTGTTGTGCATTAATGGGATTTCTGGTCACGTTTCATTGATGCTGTATCATATTTGAATTCGGTGATATCAAAGATAGTATTAAGTTTGATGGAGGGTCATTTAAATGAAAGTGTAAAACGTGGTTAACGTGGAGACAGCTAGTCTGTCTCACACTCCCTGAGCCACATTATTTCTCTTCTGGCCATATCGTCCTGTCTGCTATGGTGTAGACCTAAATGAAACAAGTTCCTCAAGTTCTGAATCTCTTGTCTCCGCTGGGCTGCTTTTCAAGTTACGTGTAATCATGTGACCAGTCATGTGACTTTACCTTCATTCTTGCTCAATGTATAGCGTTAGTATATGAATTATTGTATTATTTGTTACAATCATAGTCATACAATTACATATTCAGAGACTGAGTGTTAGTCTAGGAGGCAGCGGGCTGCTTCAACTGCCCGGCCACCAAGTGCAGCTGTATTGTGTAAGCCTGATGGGGTCGTGCCACTCCGCCTAGTAATACTCTTGGTAGGGCCAGCTTCTAACGCTAATTGTTTACATACGCCGAAATAGGGAGTAACCGCGTGCTACGTATATTACGTTGATCTCGTGGTCACTGATAATTCCAACCTGTAGTGTACGCTGAAGCAAATATACCGACATAACCCAGCAACACGGATGGGGATGCTTGTTGCTGGCATATTAAAGGAACATGAATGAGCATCAGTCTTACTCGAAGAGGAAAATAACATGAAACAGGAATTTCTTGTGACTCTACTTTCTAGCATGAATCATTTCTTTCCTATCATATTAAGGCTATTATGTGTAAATGTAAATACAGAAAAGAAATTATGAAACTTGTGTTTTTATGGTAATGTTCTACTGTCTATAATCTACGATATGTCGTTCTTTTTCTGGTAATCGACTTTAATTGCAGTCTTTTTCCAGACATTGGGCTGGGTCGTTCGGAAAATCTCGGCTATAATCACGACATACACGCCCTCGGGCGATGCTCGTAGGTTCCGCATATGTAAACATGGTCACACAGGTGGGGTCCGACTGACTGGTTTCACTAACATTGTTTATCCCAGCAGATTTTGAGTTCAAAGGTTAGATAGGGAGGGGTCTGGGATGTGAACCCTGAGAAAAACCCAGGGGCGGCCGAGACTGTGTGGGAATACAGCGTAAGGCGGGTCTTGTGTACATGGCTGACTCGAGGGAAGTAGATTCACCATTGCACCCAACCTGATAGTCTGTCTCACAGTCCCTGATCTGCATTATGTTCCCAACTGCCAAGCCTTCCCTGTAATGAAGATCTAAATGAAGCAAGTCTAGATTTCGTCAGGTTCAAGAATCTCACTGGAGCTCCTTTCCAATTTAAATGTGATTATTTGTTACTGTCACAATTATGTATTTTCAGGGACTATACGTTAGTCTCCCAGCGTGACATTTTTAAAGTGGAGCCATTATCTTTATTTCCAGTAGAGAATCTTGATAATGTGGACAAATTGTCAGAAGAAACCAAAGGGAAAATACAAGACAACAGGCGTCAAACGTGAATCATTGATTGGCCGTTGTTAGACCAATGCTTAGTCTCTGGATATATAATTTTGATAGCAACAAATTAACCTATCTGGATTATAAAGGAGTCCCACGGAGACCAGAGATGATCTATACTTGCTTCATTTAAAGCTTCAGCAATGCAGAAATTGCTTGGCAGTAGGAGGAAATGATGTGGATCAGGGACTGCATGCAGATGTAGGGGAGAACGGCAAGTTTAAGTCTAGAATGTGTTGGTCCTAGAAGGTTCTGAAATGAAGAAGTTGATCTCGGGGGTTCTTTTAAGTACGTTTTATTAATATATGTTATAATTTTTACTCTAAATTATGTTCTTTTCAAAGACTACATGTTACTCTAGGCGAAACCAAAGAGAAGAATCCCTGTTTATTACTGAGCGCCGATATAGTTAGCATTCGCATTGCATTTGCAATGTTTATTCCACCTTTTGTCAAGATAGAGTACTCTCTCAGAGAAAGCGGTACCAATACAATTTACATGCTTCTGCCCACCATTGATGACACTGCAGGAACATTATTAATGAGGTACACGTATCATAGTGATGTCAGCAGTAAGATTCATTACATATTTTGACCTTGTTTTAACATTTGATGTTACGATTTCTCTTAAATTCTCACAAAATGAGATTTTTTCACTAGGAATCACCAGAGAGAGAAACTTTGTGAACTGCACATATATTTGCAACGATGCTAAGTATAGAATCATCTGATGATAATAGTTTGAGGTAGGCGATAGATACAGTTTATCACTGAGTGAGTGAGTATCAGCAATATTCTAACAATCTCCACGGCCTTGGGCCACCAGAAATTGGCTTTACACATTGTACCCATGTGGAGATCTTCGGAGTGAGGCAATGTGACAAGTAGGCTATCCTAACAGCCTAGTCAGTGAGTGAGTTTTGTTTAACGTGCCGTAAACCCTAAGCGAAATCCAACGTCAGGGTATAAGGACCGGGTAACAGTCATATGTTCCCGCAAAACCCACCCGGATTAGAATTAGAAACCAGTAACCCACGCTTGTCGTGAGAAGAGGCTAACGGGTTGTCAGGTTTGCTGACAGGATTGACACATGCCATCGTATCCCAATTGCGTAAATCGATGCTCATGTTGTCGATGACTGGATTGTCAAGAAAGCAACGATTATTTACAGTCAGGCGCCATATAGCCCAGGACACGACGTCGAGACGCCGTGACGCCGTGACGCCGTGACGCCGTGATGTGACGACAATATGTTACTGCCGTTGATAGCGCCGCCCCCCGCGTTCAGTGAAGGATAGGTGCATCCTCAATCCGGCAAATAAGCGAGATAAGGACTACTTCCCTCAAGCCGTCATCAACCAGGCTTGATAAGACGCATCTAGGATGCTTTCCTTGACTCACAAAATTCCCAGACAAGGGTTAATTGTTAAACAGGATGCTGTCTGAGAGACATTAGGCCCGCAAATTAATTGGCTATCAAATACATCCTGGAGATGATCTGTGGAGACGTTTGGCGACCGATGTATATGTACACATACAAGCAACACTGATACGTTCTTGAAAGTATGTTTCTGTGACTTGAATATTGTGGAATTAGCCATTCATGATGGACACCAAACTTCACCTATGCCCTGGCGTCTCTCTCATATTAAACACGGTGCTTTCCGCGCCCCAGTTCAGAAGGTTTATCCCCAGGGTTGGATTGATTGATGACTTTATTGCGCACCAAGGAACTGTCGCTCATAATGTGTTCCTAACGTATGGGCAGCAGAGGACTAATCTATGGGCATACTTGACAGCTTCGTCGATAATAATGGAGCGAAGGTTTAACAGTTTTACAGTATTTCAATTGTATCACGGCATGTCTGCTTTTGTGGGAGGAACATCCTAAGTAACGAAGGTCTCAGATGTTATCACTTCGGTGAAACTCACGAGCACACTGCTGACAAAAACAAAAAACGATAATTGGGCCGGGAGTCGAACATAGGATTCTGAGGTCCACAGTGTATAGGAAGATTGGACCAAGCATACCCACTAGCTTATTTCAAGCTGCATCGCCTCGTGAAGATCCGGGTTAGAACTGATCTTCACTAACTCATGCTTGCAAGAGACGACTAACGGGATCGGGTGGCCAGACTCGCTGACTTGGTTAACACATGTCATCGCATCCCAATTACGTAGATCAATGCTCATGCTATTGATCGCTGGATTACCTTATCCAGACTCAATAATTTACAGGCCACCGCCTTTGAGCTAGTACATTGCTGAGTGCGGCGTTAACAAGTTCTCACTCGCTCACTCAAACTGTATCGTGACGGTCTTTCTCCCTGTAGTACTTCTATCATTATGATAGGCAAGTCGAGATACGTAGAAAATAACCCGTGAAAGTCCCGGGGTAGAGAAGACCTTCATCAACCCATGCTTGCCATAAAAGGCGACTATGCTTGTCGTAAGAAGTGACTAACGGGATCGGGTGGTCAGGTTCGCCGACTTGGTTGACACATGTCATCGGTTCCCAATATTGCGCAGATCGATGCTCATGTTGTTGATCACTGGATTGTCTGGTCCAGACTCGATTATTTACAGACCACCGCCATATGACTGGAATATTGCGGAGTTCGGGTAAAACTAAACTCACTCACTCACGTAGAAAATACGCATAACAAGGACATGGCCCTGATAAGGGGACAATTAGTTCTTGTTATTGATATTAGCTGAAAATTATGAATTCAAGCTTCTACTTTTTGTCACGCAGACTTGTGTAAGTGGATGTTAGTCTAGGGGTTTATACACAGCATCCTACGCCGTCGCAGTCGGGGACACACGACCAAAAATGTCACCCAGTTAGACCGTCGATCACATGTATAAACCTCTAACCACAAGAGGACTCCCGCTATTTCTACTGGCTCCCGTCTCTAATGCAGCGTTAATGAGCACGAACTTGCTCCTTATCCTTGCATCGATGTGCGTCACGTCGACGATCCGGGTTCGATTTCCCAGATGGGTACAACATGTGAAACCCATTTCTGGAGTCCCACCCCTGTCATACTGCTGGAATATTGCGCAAAACTTCACTCACTCAATACCTCGATGCATAACATTGAACATACTCCATGCGTGCGCATTGTTTGTCTCATAGTCCCTAAACCACATTAGTTTCCAACTGCCTAGCCTCCCTGCAATGCTAATGCTCCAATTAAAAGCATGTCTAGACTTCTTCTGAATTCCCGTCTCACTGGGGCTCTTGTTCAGTTTAGATGTGGGTATTTGTTAATATATGAATTATGTTCAAAGATAAAGCGTTCGTCATGTGTTTGCATTGCTTTCCTCACTCTCACAACAACGGAAATTTAGGATAGACTCCACAGAGGGAAAATGCCTTAACCTTGCATTTGGTTTGAGCATAATTATTGTGAGCCTGTATACAGTTTATCTGGGTTTCATTTTCAAATATTGTGCACATTTAATTGAATTTTGAAGTAGATTTTATGCCGCTTTAAGAACATTTCCAATTACGTCATGGCGACGAAGCCATGAATGGGTTTTACCCTTGTGCAAAACTTAAGGCAGGAACGAGTTATTCGTTGCATTATCACATACTTTTATGCCTTGACTTTAGCATGTACCTAGAAACTAGAACTGAAAACTAAAGAACTAAACTCTAAACTAAGTCACTGGTTTTCATTTTCAAATTGCGTTATTAACCACAGCCTGTGCATATACATAACGTATTACGCACCCAGTTGATATGACAAAATACGGATCATTATCACATATAACAATTACTTCACATAAACCATGTTAGTAATTAGTTGGCAGACCAGCTCATATGACCAACATCAAATTTATAGTTGACGGCCGTATCACAGACCACGACAAGGGCTGATTGGGGTGGAAAAGCGTCGATTACAATGGGCAATTAGAACTGTAGTAAATGTCAAGTGTGATAACTGCACGATACGATCACGGCATATAGGGCAATGAGTGTTGGAAACATGTCAACGCATAATGAACATAATGATCATGACCAACAGGACACGTAAGACCACGTTGACAATAGTGACGTTGCTGCTCCTGACGATGATTTTGACGGCAATACGGCGTGTATTTGATTATTTGTCCAGTCAGTAAAGGTGGGAAGAGTGTACGTGTTGTTTGAATCGAGACAATTCGATGTGCAGACTTACTTTGTGTTTCAAGACGTACAAGTATCACGATGTTATAAGTTGTCATACATGTGAGTGAGTTTAGTTTTTAACCAATATTCCGAGACTATCAAGGCGGGGGACACCAGAAATGAGTTTCAGACATTATGCTCGTGGGGAATAGACCCCGGGTCTTCGGCGTGACCACCGGTGAACGCTTTAACCACAAGGCTACCCTGCCGTTCCTCGAAAATTAATGTCGCATTGATATAATTTATTGTTTCATCAGCACTACACTTACGCTTGTAGCTAGGGTACAACGATGCGATCTAAGACTTGCACCACGTGGGTTCCTCCAACACCAAACTAACACACCGTTAGTGTGTCTCACAGTTCCTGAAAAAATTGGTCAGTGTCAAAATCATATATATTCAGAAACTAACTCACTCACTCACTCAGTTTGGCAGGGGAAGTGTTAGACAATATATATATGATGATGATGGTGACGACAAAGGGAAGGTGGGGCTGACGTGATCAAGAATAAATGATGTATACCACAGGATTAGTGTTAATTTTCTTAAAGGTCAGGCATACATGACATGGGTAGTTTTTATTATCTTAACTGTAATGACGATAGAGTTCTTAAAAAATGACTTCAAACCTTATTCGTGGTGTAGTGGATAGAGAGAACACCTGGGACCAGTTGATGATTCAGCTCCCCGGCCAACCAAGACACCGGTCACGAGGGGGACACGGGTTGACGTACCCTCGATGTGTGTTTATGTTCCCTCAGCCCTAATATAAGCAAATGAGGGTACATCAACCCATGGGCCCCAGGAACTCTGGACAATGTATTTATTTTACCGAACACCACGACGTTAATTTTGAATTTGAATGTTTGCATTTTGAATGTGAAGTACGGATACAAACTTTGTGCAAACACGAAAAACAAATTTAGAGTTATCTCCCTTCCCTCGATTAGCATTCGCAAAACATGGTTATTTTCCGTACATCATACGTGATTGAATGCTACTCACGATAAAGAATTACAACCACGAACTCTTTGACGAAGTACCAAATGAGTTCGGCATTCCCAGCGTGGTACATAGAAAATGTTACTCACTTGTAAGCGGGACACATTGGAAATAACAGAAGATCGCTTGGCCTACCAGAAAGCAATATTTATGTATGATGTCAGATAATAAATGATGGTACTTGATGATGCCCTACCTGGAGTCCTGTGGAAAACAAGGATTGGTCAGCGTAGGAGTGTGGACATCCATGTAACTTTTACTCAAGTCATTGTTCTGCTAAAGTCAGTAATAACATCGGACAATACGATGAGCAGTTAATTCTGGGGTGGATTTGATTTGACAAAGGGGAAGGCTTTCAAACCAATACTGTTATAAACCACGTAAGGATAAATAGATACAGGTGTCTTAATAAAACATTTATGATAAAATTTTGTCAGGCGCACGGAGCTGTCATATATACACATAAGTGTTTCTGTGAGAGGGTCGTTTAGTAAGTGATATGTTGTGATTGTAAGTCTGCTGGTATAGATACGTATCATTCACTCAATTATAAAACAACAATAACGACACGGACCACACAACAGTTCCGTTTTGAAAAAATAAAGAAGAAAGAAGAAAGACGATATGCGGGTTAAAAACAATTTATTTCTGGAATGAATGGGAACTTGTGACTTTACACGGTGCCAAAAGAATACATCATTTCTAATCGACGTAAATCTTTCATAGGGAAACATGAGCTCATCAGACACATGGTTGTTTTGTAGAACTTACTCTTTTACTTCAGTCACTTGCTTGGGTTTCAAAGATAGCATATCAGATGTGTATACATTTAGCAGCCTTAATGATAGAGAATATGATACTAGGATTGCATGGTTATATAATTGAATTCCGTCTCATACACTAAGAGGAAACCAGAAAATACTTTTTCCTAAATAATGAAGAAATCTAATTCGCCAAATTAATGTAGACTTGCTGTGAACTTTGGAAGAATTTTGTTTCACGGTCCATTGGAAAGACTAACAGAAAGTACCAGTCAATATAAATTTCAATACACGATGTTGAGTTGGTAAAGTTTTACTGGCAGTTCCGGAACTACCATAGCTCTGTATAGGTAGAACTAGGATACACGCTGGATAATTACATAGTTACAATGATATAATGATGGCAAGAAACAGTAGGTGCATGATTCAAACTACCATGAAACGAGTGACAAATACATGACGCATTTACTCTATTAGACGTCCGGGATTTTATCAATGCATTAATTTCGCCCATTCCGTTGGCCCGCTAGAGGCTCGGAGTCTGTTCTGTTAAATACAGGCACATGGCCACGTTCTACTTTACCAAATAAAAAATTCTACTACTCTACAAATGGTAGAATCAGCAGAAAACGGCCTCAATGAATTAGTAAAATATCATGGTGCAAGACACCCAGGTTCTATTGTTTGTTGCTTAAGCATATAAATAGGCTTAAAACAGAGATAGACATTTATTGGATTCATGACGTCTAATAGTGGAAATACGGTAGATCTTCACACTTTGTACAGAGGGCCTTGGTAAGCTGAGGTTTTGACACGAACACAGGCGAGGCCCTCATAATTATTTCTACACTTATCATGTGCAATTATCTATAACATTTGTGTAATTTTTCTACAGACATCAAAGCATATCACATATTTACAGAATAGGAGGAACAAACGGTCCAAACAAAAATACGTAAACATATATACTGGCAGTGAAAGCTGTCATGAGGTGCTTGACCACACGGCGATAAAAAATAATACCAGCGGTAAATGACCATTATCATACAATCTATACGTACATCTAGACGGGTGAGGTGTGAATCCTGTAGCGGCGGGTTCTGTAGCGGTGTACAATGTGAGTTCTGTAGTGGAGTACAATGTCAGTTCTGTAATGGAGTAAAATGTGGGGTTTGTACCGCAGTGCAATGTGGGTAATTGGGTGGAGTAACATGTGGGTTTTGTAGCGGAGCACAATGTGGGTTCGGTAACGGAGTACAGTGTGGGTTCTGTAGCGGAGTACAATGTGGGTTCTGTAGCGGAGTACAATGTGGATTCTGTAGCGGAGTACAATGTGGGTTCTGTAGCGGAGTACAATGTGGATCCTGGAACGAAGTACAATGTGGGTTCTGTAGCGGAGTGCAATGTGGGTTCTGTAGCGGAATACAATGTGGCTCTTGGAGTGGAGTAACATGTGGGTTTTGTAACGGAGCACAATGTGGCTCCTGGAACGGAGTACAATGTGGGTTCTGTAGCGGAGTGTAATGTGGCTCTTAGAGCTGAGTAATATGTGGGTTCTGTAGCGGTGTACAATGTGGGTTCTGTAGCGGAGTGCAATGTGGGGTCTGTAACGGAGTACAATGTGGGTTCTGTAGCGGAGTACAATGTGGCTCCTGGAGTGGAGTAGCATGTGAGTTTTGTAACGGAGTACAATGTGGGTTTTGTAGCGGAGTACAATGTGGCTCCTGGAGCGGAGAACAATGTGGGTTCTGCAGCGGTGTACAATGTGGGTTCTGCAGCGGTATACAATGTGGGTCATGGAGTGGAATAACATGTGGGTTTTGTAGCGGGGTATAATGAGGGATCTGTAGCGAAGCAAATATTGGTATTGCAGCTGAGGTTAATGTGAGTCATCTCCATGAAGAGTTTAAATCCCAAACGGTTTAGGAACATATTCGCCATGTTCTGTGATGTTTCGGATATAAACCCAAGAAGTAACCCCTTCTCAGCCAAAATAAAACATCGATACACCCTAAGCAGGTGCATTCGAATTTCAACATTTTATATATTTTCAAGAAAAAGGTGAATATCTGTGAATATCAATTATCTAAACATGTTTGAATTTTGTTTAGAATCGATGCATGCATCAATAGGCATTTAATCAAATTTATATAATACATTATGTGTAATATATTGACATCGGCTGTAGATCATATCCACGTGCCTTATACTTGCCAGTACTTGGAAGGAACTTGGATGATATTAAGTAAACAAAACCATCAACTGGAACATCTGACAACCTACTGGAACAGATTGAGGTTTATACTATTCAGTCATGCAGGAAGCTCAATGTGGTCTCTGACAGGTTCCTCACATTTTAAAGATAACATAAACATACTTATCAAAATTGAAACAATACTGTGGGAGTTAATTTCCTGAAATATAAAATAATGGGGAAAACCCCTCATAATAAAAACACTTATTTAAAACGGGTGCGCCCAAACGTAAACTTGATCAGATAAAATGTACGTTTCATGATCTTCTATACGTGTGCAAATCGTAAAGTCTATGTCAAAGGAATAATTCACGAAATAGTGAAGGTCTAATATGCCATTAAAGAGCTCTCACCTCTTAACACATTTGTTTCAGTGCTACAGCCCGTCTAAGAGGTTGCCACTAGAACCGGTGAGGTAAGTGCCATTGTGGATACCTGGTGAGATACAAGACACAATGCGGGCTCCGGGGCACCCAGGCAGTGCAACATCAATCGATGCTGTCGGCGTAATAATTGCTAGCCTGATTACGTCTCTACAAAGGATGTTGTTGTCATCGGACCCATCCAGCGTGTGCCACCTGTTGCGATAATCAGTCGGCAAACGTTCTACTTGTCATAAGTAATGTTGGTATATCTAGCATGAGTTATAATATTGTACATGTGTTGAGGCTTTTAGTTTCGAGATAACATCAGTTCCAAAATCCAAAGGAAATCTTAATAGGCAGAAGAAAACTACTGCACACGTAACGTCCCGCGGGGATCCGTTCCCAAAAGCGATCGTAGCGCCATGACTGTTATACGTCTGTGTTAAAAAATGATACTTAATTACAATCACCTTGGACCAACCATCGCTTTCTAGAACGGTAGAACAAGTACTAGTTCAGGACACCCAATGTAAACCATGGAGTTTCCAAAACTCAAGCAGCAACCACCGGTTTTGCTGAAACATCAGCTATCATAACGTCCAACTGGTGATACACCGGCTGTCCTACGATGTGACTGATGGTTGCACTAATGACACCGGCAACAATTACAGATATTCTTTCACCTCGAGTCAACCTAAGATCTCTATCGCTTTCACATATAAATGGTAAGTGAAGCCATGTGTACAAAATATAATCCGACATTAACTGAGTAGACTGACAGGCACAGCACCTGCTTTCCAAACGGGTATGGTTTTTGACATGGCTGAGTTAAACATTGTATCCAAAGTACTGAAGGTCTGAAACCTTTAACTCTCTGTTAAAACAAAGGAACACTGTACTTTTAGCACACGGGACACAACAAGAAAACTTACGCATGATCCGAACACTTGCGAAATGTTGCAAATTGATGTTTTCAGCAGGGCCTACAATGTTAGTTTCGTTGAATGCATATAGCAATGGAAAATAGGATTTGGAACATGTATATACTCCGTTGTGAATGCTGGTTGAGAAGGTCATCTAGTAGTAGCAGCAGCACCACGTCTCCGTGTCTAAGAAACACAGAACGACGGCGATGAGAAGAGGCCGAATTCCCGTCACAATAGTCTCTGCAACAGAGACCGACTCCGCAATACCATACGAGCAAAGAGTGAGGTAGAATTCCGCCGCCGCAAGAAGTAGCAGGAGCAACGCAACCTTCCACACACTCTGCAACACTAGACGGATCTCAGTACACTCGTAGGCGACAAGAGGACGACAGGTTGCCCACCACATACACAGAAAGAACATGAACAGAGCAATTGCGATGATGAGGAACTTCGGGGCGTCCGTGATCCAGTGGGTGCTGTCTTGTTGATAGTACAATACGCACGCTAGGTTGCTACGAAGGAAAAAGGTTACGGCCACTACCCAGGCGGAAGCTAGCATTACCGGAAGTCCGAATCCCAAGAAGAAGGAAAGGAGGAGACGCCCCCTGTTAAGACTGCATTTTCTTAGCCAGATCATGTAATTTATTCCGAGAACCATCAACCAGGAGTAGGTGGCAAGTTCCGAGAATCTTCTCAGATAGGTTATTGTGATGCAAGATGTTGGATTTTCTGATAAGCTACGATCGCTTTGTGTCGGGTCGTCGATATATTGCATCACGTTGAAGGTCAATGACACAAGGGACATAAGCAGAGCGGATAGGAATAGTGGGATGAGAATCTGATAGCGTAGAGACCATTTCTTGATGCAACATCCGAATATGATGATTGCAATGATCAGGGCGAGAGCGGCGATACAGTTCAGGAAGTAGAAGAGAAGGTCGTTTGTGAGCACAGCGACATCTATAGTCACCTCCTGCACTGCCGCGGTAGGGACGTAGGGAGTTGTCTCCTCTTCCTCGTCAGGCAGGACGCAGGTTGAGTAATTTGTCCAAACCGCGAGTTCGTTTCCCGGTGGACTATACCATGTGCCATTCCTATTACACTTCTTGTAGGCGTAACCAGTTGATGTGAAACCGTCAACTGAAGGGCAAGGTTTACTGATGGTCATCCCTGGTAAAGTAGGTGGCCAACAGATGTAGCCGTCGAATGTCGCATTGCAAAACCTCTTGGGGTACAGGTGTTTGATGCTCTTTATACATTCCTCCGTAGCCTTCTGGAGTCCATCAGAAATACGTTTGTTCATCCCTTCCATATTTGGACATTAACTTCAAAAAGAAAGACCTTGTTTCAAGCTAGCGACACGATTTTTCAAAGCAAGATCTCTTTTTGGGGTAAAAACTGTTATCAAGTCTTGCAGTGTTGAAGTGCCAATTTGTGCCTGTTAGTTGTACAGTCAACCAGTTCACTTGTTAACTTTTGCTTGACTGAAAACACATACACTTTCACTATTCCTTAGTCGAAATCACATGCACATCCGCTGCCCATTAATCTTCGTTAAAGTGAAAGAAGCGACGTCCGTGTATAAAAGCTGTACGTGATCTGTTCCAAATGAGCAGTTACGATGCTGAAGAGAAAAGAACACCCATTACATATATACATGGAAACACCGTAAATCACAAAGAAATGTTCCCCAAGTGTCAGCCACTTTCGGAAATATTATTAATCCTCTAACACTGTGAGGAGTTTGCACGTCTTCACACTACGGCCGTGTTCCAATCTCTATCATGTTATAACAAGGATGTCAAACTCCCAACAGTGACCTCTTCTGTTAAAAATACATTACAGATCAGTTCTCCTGAGAGGAACAGATTAACGCTCTTCGGTGTGGATAAGCAACGCCGGTTCCTCACCAACTCGAGTGGTCTGATGAAGACCAGGTTGGTGCTAAAACGACACCAAAATGGAGTTTATCAGCAATCAAACAGACAAATGAAACATTGAAAACAGGTGTTTATGTCGATGTAATTTGTCATTTCTGTTTTTGCTAGCATTTCAAATAACATTTTTTATGGTAAAACAGGAATGGATTTTGTTTGTAGAACAAAATCCTCTCAGTCCATTCATCATCTTACCCCATCATGGCGCGCCACGTGTGGGTGGACACAGAATCCCGAGGTATACATGTGTTACCCTGACAAGCATCCAGCACCACTCTCCACTGCCTTCTTATCGTGCTAATCTAAAGACAGGGGGTTTGGGGTGTACATGAAAGATGCGACTGTTTGGAAAAGATTGTGTATCTTATAAAACAACATACTGGACATAGAGATCATTTACACAGCTGCCTCAGGGGCCTTGACCATCGCTAATATCTTGAAGATCTCTGAATATCTTGAAGAGCGGCTGGATATTTTGATAGGTTATATGCACGCTGTTATTTCTTTGACCGTTGGTTCGTATAGATTCAGAACTGGTCGAAAGCATTGTCAGATATTTCATACTGCACATATAATATCTCTTTTTAATGTGCTACATTATTTTTAAAAATATATGATAATGCGTTTTTGCATAACTAAAGCATTTTCTTATTTCGAGAAGACATTTAACAAATCCTCAGAGAAAATTGGAAATAAGTCCGGAATAAACTGTCATTATTTGACGAATGTTTGTATTTCCTGTTTATGCAGAAAGGGTGAACATCGGTGCTCGTAATTTTCCTCAGATCGCATTTATCCTCGTTCTTTGACATTATCTTTGCATATATAGTGACAAGAAATCACACCCCTGTTCTCTACGTCTGCCGGAGTGTCTGAGTCTGACAGGGCAATTACAGTAATGTATGGTTATATCGCCTCTTGTGTTTTCTACCGGTACCTGTCCAAGTCCATTGTTATGGACTAGTTAGATTAAACAAAATGTTTATGTTTCCAAATTAAATTATTGTAGATGTTTGGTCTGATGGATGTGTTTGCGATATGGAACCAAATTTCATCCGAAATATTGAACAGCACAAACGAGCATTCATATACATGATCTGCCAGCTGCCCCTTCGCCGTAATAAATTGCTAGCTGAATGCCTGAGACGGCTAAAACATGCTCTCATCAATTAAACTGCGCCAGTGGTTTCTTGGTATTGTTCAAATTTCTTTCTTGAATGAGCGACAAGTGATCGCGTTCCTTTTTGTAGGAACACCCACAAAATATCTTCAATTGCACGGGAAACGTGATATTCACACGTAACGGTTCTTAAATGTTCACGAGTGCGATATATGTCATCGGTAGATCGAAACTTTACCGTAAAAATAATTAAGCGTTACACAACAATCCTAACACATTCGATTTGTGATGAAAACGTAGGAAACATATGAGAGTTAATTTCTGGAACATGTACATGGTTTACACTCAGTCTTGTTCTCTAGAATATAACATATGGGTGTAAATACAAGACACATATATAACAACGATGTGGTTTAAAACTGAATTCATCATTTGGTTTCTTGACTTTACTTGTACAAAAACGAAACCATTACGATTTGTAGAATGTTGAACAAAAGATGTTTGATAAATACTCACCGACAGAGTGTTGCGAAGAGAGTGCAGAGAGTCTGGTCCAAAGTTCCACGTGACATTGTGGCATTTTACAATTAACACGTTAATCAACCACGCTTTTGTAAATCAACATCTAATTAGCCATAACTATATGAACATGATAGGTCAACTGAAATCATGAGACGGCTATACATGTTTTGGGCTAGACTCGAATTATAGTGTTCAAGGTATCTGCATAAACGGCTAGATTTGTTGGTGGTGTATTACAAAGCTACAATTGCTCCAAGCTTACTGCGAAGGTCGTAAATTGATTGAAGCGTATTGGCGGGTATGATTACATGTATTAGGATAATACAGCAACGCCATCTCCGCAGGACAGCCATTAACACAACACACGCAATGTTAAAGAAATGTATTACTTAACGATAATCCAGGGTGCTGGACAGATCATTGTGTACAGATGAGATATTTATGCTTTGGAAATCCTTAAAAATTATTTCTCCATTTGTTAATTTTTCTTTCACTTCCGTGTGAGATTAGTGGTTTGGAATGACAGTCAGATTGTTTTAATGACTTGTTTGAGTGGCATGTATTATCTTTCAATATAACAGTAAATTGCTTGAACAGTAGTAATTATTGAAATGGTTAGTTATAACTATGTAGTTGTCAAGGTGACGTGTTAACATAACAATGGCTTGACAATAGACGAGTGAAAATGGAGCTTTTATTTTTTCTTAGGTGATACAAGATAATGCACATTGGTGCTTCGGTTATCTGTTCTGGTAAAGCATATTTTTGTGTATTGTTAGTTGTAATTTATCTCTGGTATCGCTACTGATTGGTACTGTCTGTATTCATTCACCTCGTAACCCACTGTTATTGGTTGTATCTCTACTGCTCACACTGTATTCTCCCCGTGGTATGGTGTGACTTTATCTTTACCGCTCTCATTGGATTCCCCCGGTGGCACGTTGTGACTGGTTATATCTTTACTGCTCACACTGTATTCTCCCCGTGGTATGGTGTGATTGGTTGTGTCTTTACTGCTCTCACTGTATTCCCCCTGTGGCATGTTGTGATTGGTTGTATCTTAACGGCTTGTGTCGTATTCCTCATGTGGCATGATGTGATTGGTTATATTTTTACTCCTCACACTGTATTCTCCCTGTGGCATGTTGTGATTGGTTGTGTCTTTCCTGCTCACACAGTATTTTCCATGTGGCATGCTGTGATTGGTTGTATCTTTACTGCTCTCACTGTATTCCCCCTGTGGCACGTTGTGATTGGTTGTATCTTTACTGCTCTCACTGTATTCCCCCTGTGGCATGCTGTGATTGGTTGTGTCTTTACTCTTCACACTGTATTCCCCCTGTGGCATGCTGTGATTGGTTGTGTCTTTACTCCTCACACTGTATTCCCCCTGTGGCATGCTGTGATTGGTTGTGTCTTTACTCCTCACACTGTATTCCCCCTGTGGCATGCTGTGATTGGTTGTATCTTTACTGCTCTCACTGTATTCCCCCTTTGGCATGCTGTGATTGGTTGCATCCTCATTATTCATACTGTATTTGCCTTGTGGTACGTTGTGATTAAATCTATCTGTACTGCTTCTTTGAGAGGCATGTTTAGAAGTTGATGAATCCGATAAGATTGATTGACATGAAGTATGAACGTACAGGAGCAATGTGATGACACGGGATTGCATGTAGAGGCCAGTGACAATAGGTGGCATACTGAAGCCAGTGGGAGGTACAGAGTTTTAGAGTTGGACATGTTACAAGCACTTAGCGTTCGTTGATACGTTCGTCATATGCTGACGGGATGAAGTAACCTTGATCTCTGATCGGTGTCGTTTGGTGTGGATGGCCTCTGTTAATTTCCGTTTGGTGAAGTCGGATTGGTAATGCCTTGTCATCATATTGCTCCTTGCTCCTGTACGTCCATACTGCCTATGAATCACCCTAGCAACTTGTATAAACATTTCCATACTCTCCTGCCTTGTACTCCCTATTGGCTTCTGTATGCAGTCTATTGTTATGGCTTCTACATGTAAATACTGTGCTGCCCAGTTAGTTCCTGTTGATTTTGTTAATTAGTTGCTGTATGCACACACACACACACACACACACACACACACATACACACACACATATATGTATGTATGTGTGTCTATATATATATGTGTGTGTGTGTGTGTGTATATATATATATATGTATATATATACACACATATGTATATATATATGTATATATATACACACACACACACACACACACAACCCTTATATTTACCGCTCCTATCTGCCTCTTACAAGTTTGCTTGACAACGATTACAAGAAGCTGTATCGAAACGTCGCTTCACCTGAAGAAAGAAACTGCTCATCCATAAAGTTTTGTCCTTACCTGTATCTGTACTGCTCCAAGTGTAATTTGGAATTGTCTAACTTTGACACTGAACCCGTTAGCCGATTCACCACAAATATATGCTCTAAGGCAATATGTCTGTTATACTTTGGCTGGTGTGTAACGCTTCACTCAGCAATATTCCGACGATATGACTACAGTTGATAAAGTGACCGCCATGTATGTCATGTATGTAATCAATTACACTCCACCCTTCCGACAAAAATTAAGCATGATTATATTCTATCTATCGTACAAAAGTGCTGACCCCCTTGTACATGTGTACATAATCGCTGACATGCCCCCTCCCCCAAATCTCTCCAGAACAAAATCTGTGACACCACCTCCTCTCTTCCTCTTCCCCGTCTTTCGACTCATCATATCAACAGACCACCTGTGCATTCCACCTGCTGTTCATCAAAGCCAGGTCTTACCGGGTGATGCTAGTCTGTCGTACAGACCCCATTCTCTTCCCACGGAGGTTAACTCCTGTCATCTACGTAGGAAGATATGACAGGAGTAACCTCTATGGGAAGAGAATGGACAGACCCTGAAGCAAATATATCCAATAAAGCCCATGCAAGTCTAGAAAATGTGGCAGTCTAGATTCCCTGAAAATGAAGAAAGTCTCAGGGCTCCATTTCATTTTTAAAGATATTTTTAACTTTGAACTCTTTTTCAGTAAAATATGTTCATTTCAGAGACTAGTTGTTATTCTAAGGTGTTGCCAGCTGCGGTGGAAGCAAGAGAAGGGATGTCAGGTAGCTATTGGCATGATCTGAAAATGCTATCTCAGTATTTTCATTGGTAAGCACAAACAAATGTTATATTTATACGAAACTTCTTCTTACATGGAGATATTACACGGTGTTTCATTTTCACATGGAAAGTGTGCATATTAAGATGAAGTTAATTCACTTGAAGTGACACTCTGCGTGAGAAGATACAAGTCTGCCTTTAGTTTCCTACATCGCAATAATCCCAGATAACCAGTTTACTTTGGGGTACGCGGGGGTTTGTCAGGGGGATGCGTGTTTGAAAACTACCGTCTTGGCATGTGTAGATGATCCGGCGGTAATAACGGAGGGTGATCGTTTACTTTGAAATGCCCTTCATAACTAGTGTAGTAGGAGCAGGATGGCCATTAGCCTGGAAATTCCAAAGAGGTACATTCAAGGGTCAGTCACAGAGGAAGGTTACGCCAGGAAAATATAACAGAATCATCACGTCAAGCTTCCTGAGACGATTGTTTACTATTGACACTGAAACAACTACGTGTATATGCAATTTATCGCTTATCATATTGGCATTTTTTTGAGTCGAGATTTTTGAAGTTTCTGAAAATAAGAAAAGTATCCTGGCGTCATGTTTCCTCATTTAATTAAGATAAGTTAACAATATTGGAATTTCATTTGTATTGTGGTTCTGTAAAATAGCGGCTCGATTGTGGTCTTCCCTTTTTATCCATTGTCACAAACAAAGTGGATGACACGACCGGTTCACGTGACGAACAAACTTTGAAAATTGTGAACTCATTTTGGGCGTTTGAATCCTTTACATTCGGAACTGACACACACGGAATGTCGTGTTGTCGAGCTCTTCAATTTTCGTGCCAAACAGTACTGCGAGATGCTTTGGGCTAATTTCAGCTGTCAGTGGGTTTGGTCTTAATCTGACTTTAGCCATCAACCAGCTTATCTTAGTGGGCTGTTCAACGTTACGGTCATTCTGTGTTAGGGATTATTTACATCTGTAAAATGTAGCTTCGCCCAAAGTGTATGATGACACGGATAATGTATGTGGATTTGATAATGTGGAGGGTGCGCCACAGGAAGGATGGGAACCAGAGTTTAGGTTATATCCCAGTAATTGGGTTTGTATCAGGATGTGTAGTCGATGTTATCGGGGAGGAGGGGTTTAAAATCGGAAGTTAGATTGGTGTTGATGGCGGAGTTATTGATGGTCTGTGAGACATGAGTATATAGTAGACGTGTTTTTGCTGGAAACAAAGTGAGGACCACTGGTTTAATACGGGATTGATTATTGCGACGATAAAACCACATGCAATATTTCAAGACTACACAAAGTTAAAACAGAGGTACGTGTAACACATCGATTTACGTAAAGAATATACAATAACATGCGTTAGTCCGGGTCACCTCTTACAATGACATCAAGAACTTACAGTGAGTCATTATGAAAGAAAGATGGGTCAACATTGCCATTATGTGCATGAATGTGTATGTGAGTGCATGGCTGCTAGTTCGCTAGCACGCACCAATACAGTTTTATAGCAGTATCCCACAAAGATACCACAAAGTCTGTTTAACATGGTCACGCCAAAGCAAGACACCGCGTAGCAAATAAGGGCCAAGCAATGCGACCCACGTTACTTACAAATCCCATCTTTCAACGTGTTTAGTGTTTTTCGGATTGAACCACCAACCTGCCGCTTTCCAGGTAATTGTTCTATCCACTGGACTCCGAAGGCGGTCTGTTTCTGGGTAGACTAACGCTTGATCTCGGAATATATATAATATCATTATCAACAAACCCATTTCAGCTGACCCGTGAAGGTCCCAGGGTAGAATAGGCCTTCAGCAACCCATACTTGCCATAAAAAGTGACTGTGCTTGTCGTAAGAGGCGACTAACGGGATCGGGTGGTCAGACTCGCTGACTTGGTTGACACAGGTCATCGGTTCCCATTTGCACAGATCGATGCTCATGTTGTTGATCACTGGATTGTTTGGTCCAGACTCGATTATTTGCAGAGCGCCGCCATATAGCTGGAATATTGCTGAGTGCGGCGTAATACTGAACTCACTCACTCACCCATTTCAGCTGGAAAGGAGCCCTGAACGTGGGGAAATCTAACTTGCTTCATTAAGCGCTTTAGCACTGCAAGGAGGGCTGGGTAGAAGGGAAAATAACGTTGCCCAGGAACTGTGAGGCAAACTGGCTTCTGCGATGTAGCATGTTAAATAGTCTGTAAAAGGGCCTTTCACTACGTGAAATGTTAAGCTAACATAATTGTGTTAATTTCACATACATTTTCGCTGCAAAAACTAACAAAATTGTTAACGCTAAGAAACATTCTCTCACTGTTAATTGTATACATGATACCACCGATAAAGGAATTTCAGAGAAGACTTTTTGACTCGGCTTACATCTAGTGTGGCACACTGGTTTATAGAAAGTGCTTTATATGCCTCTCTGTTACACACACCTGTTGTACATGTTGAAAATAAAGACGCTGTTCATCAGTATATCTCATCTTGATCTTCCTCTCACTTAGTGATCCATCTTCTATATGCCTCGCAAAGAAGTTAAATGCTTTCTACTCCGCGAAATGTCTTGTGATTTTCAAAAGATACAGAACCTTAACGGTGAAACGACCAGAGGTCTGGTCCGAGAGCAGTACCTCCAAGATCACGTTAAACCAGATATTAGTATTCCTGGACGATTACGTGTCTGGTACGGCAGATAGAGTGACTGACCTGTTCTAAACATGGTCGTCAGGGCCTTCTGGTTGTTTCTGAAACCGCCATAAACGCAGTAAACGTGAATTGCCTCCAGAGTAAACATCTGGAGCACCTTGTTCTGGTTGCAGCCAGCAGCATCACACAAAACCCGGGTGTGAATCTATGTAAACACTCAAGTTATTGTTGTCTTAACGCCTCTATACCAGAGTCGACTGAAATGTTACAACGATCAATCACCACGACTGACACACCTCTCCAGTGATGTACATAACAGAAACTAAAATATATGAGACCTATAACACCACTGATCGTAATACCCTGTACCTACTCCGTGTACACCCAGATGTGTCGGTAACACTGAGCGTGGGAGATAAAGCCCTCTATGCCTTATTTCATTTATATCACAGCGTTTCATCTTTATGTGTGAGGGAGTGTCAGACATTTACTCAAGCCATCCAGCACACCTATGGAGCACACACAGTTAGAAAACTCAGTATGAGCAGGGATAATCTTCAACATTAGTCTCCCTGGTACGAGTGATCGATCACAGGATTCTGGCACACTTAAGGGACACAACTCATGTATCTACATACACTGGTCGAAGCATGGTACGACCAGCCTCATTGAGATTCTCAATCTCTCAAACTGTTGAGCGAATTTGTGGGTAGGGGCACCAGGGACACATTCTCCCTCTCAACAATGGTGAGTGAGTGAGTGAGTATGTTCTTGTGCCCCTATTGGCAATTCCGGCAATATCAGACTTGGAGACACCAGACTACCCTCATTATACACCTGCAGCGTACAAAGAAGGGTGATTGGTCAAGAGAAGAGTTTAATCACTAAGATAGCCAACTACCCTAATATTACAACACTTGAAGACAAGCCTCAGGATATAATCAATGCTGGTGTTTTGTTGAAACAGAAGAATTAGAAAAATTTTGATTTGAAGATCATCAGTATTTTAAATGTATTACAAAACAATAGGGTACTGGCTTCAATCGCTGATTTAATATCTAGCTGCATTTTGTGACCTTACGCTTTTGTTTGATGATATTTATTATATGTAGAAATGACACAAAATTGAGTCATGATCATTTTTATAAAGACAACTTCTATATCCATTTACGAGTGTGGTAAAGGGTCTGACATGGTTATGAAACGTGGTTATCAAACATGTGATGCACAGGGCAAGAAGGAGAAGTGTGACACTAAGTTGCTGAATATGCATAATTGTAAAATCTGAACCAGTTAGTTTCAGTACAGGACAAATTGATGACAACAGCTACCAAAACAGTTCAGTTAAATTTTGTTACAAATTTATTCATTTGTCTTCATGACTATTTACAATGATTGAAGTCATAAACAAAACAACATTTAACAGGACAATTTGCACATACTGAAACCTCCACATACTGGAATCCCCAAATATTGGACCCATCCAAATTGACAGGAGCAGATGCCTAGGACAATACATCATGGATGTGACAATAATGGATGTGGTATTTGGTAATGACACTATACTGATACCCCAGGAACAAAACATGCGCCAGGTGTATTTGAAGATGAAGCGGTGGTCTTCTGATGGATGTTGCCCTGATCAATATCTAGCTGCCCTTGACCACATTCACAATTGGTTGGCATGGTATAGAGCCTAGTATAGCAGCGGGAGTCGCAATGAGTTGTTGGTCTAAACATACAGCTGAGAAGCAAGTCAAATCTTGGAAAAGGTGCTCCGGTGTATCACAGCTGCAAATATGATGTCAGACCCTCTATGTGCAACCTGTTCAGAGGTGGTATTGGTTCCTTTTCAGTAACAAAGCTCAATTATCTTCATAATACAGCTTAAGACATCTCATATTGCTGACCCTTCCATATACTCTCTTGTGGAGGAAAGAACAAGATCTCTTAACAGTTCATCTTAAAGTCATATGGCTGATGCAGGCCTTCCAATAACACAAGGGAGGTCACTCTTGCATCCATTGTCTCATGTTGGCAAAGGTATGGCATTAGCAACAAGGGGAAGTAAGTCTTCGGTCTTTAGCCTCCAGTTGCTGATGTCCTTAGATACCTGACACCACTTCTCCCCATGGTGGGGCTCGGACTGGATGCAGCGTCTTGCCACATCCTCCTGGCTTTGCTGAAACAAGAAGTCAAGTTTAGCATCACTATGCATTGGCATTACAAGACTGTTTCAGCTGCTGGCATCTTCACTCACTGACGCACAGGGTGAGGTTAGGTGAGAGGTAAAGTGAAGTGAGGTTAGGTGTGAGGGGATGGGTGAGGTAGGTGAAGTGAGGTTAGGTGAGAGAAGATGGGTGAGGTGAGGTTAGGTGAGAGGAGATGGGTGAGGTAAGGTGAAGTGAGGTTTGGTCAGAGGGATTATCGTGATGGAAGGTGAAGTAAGAGGAGGTAGGGTGAGGTAAGGTGAAAAATTTTTATGTGAGAGGAGGTAAGGTGAAGTAAGGTTAGGTAAGAAGAGATAAGGTGATGTAAGGCAAAGCTGTGATCGTGTGCGATAAAAAAAAGAAAATGCATGGAAATGAAACATCTTCATGATAGCAAAGCATATAAGTTTGATTACTGTTACAATAACAATGTGTGCGGACACAGTACAAAATGCATACAATACCAACCTCATCTCCATGCATCAGTTCAAACTTGAAGAAATATGCCCAAGCATCACCAAGGTCAGGGTCAATCTTCACTGTGCGATTAAACCAGTCACGAGACTTGCCGATTTTCCGTTCAGTCCAGAACAGCCTGAAACGATATGAACAATTTTAAAGACAATCAGTAGAAACATATAAATACTACTGAAGAAAATATTTGTGAAGTGAAATTAAAAAGGTATTGACATCTTCAGCATCCCTAGATGTATCAACAGTCAGGGGCCAATGGCCTCCAGCATGAGTGAAAGACTTGTATTGAACACAGTTATATCATCGTGTGTAAGCTTGTTGTGGGTGGGCAGACCCAAGTGATGCAGATGTCAGACAGTTAGTGCTTTGATGAGACCCACAAGGACAGGTACGCTGCCTACAGACAAATCACAATCTCCTGCACAGGAAGAGTTGAACCCACAATGATAGGTTACTGCCATGTGCTATGAAAACTTCTCTACAAACTGAGACTCCATAACTGACTGGGCCCCTCTTTGCTGCATGAGGTGACCATGTTGCAGCCACTGTCTGAATTCTATGTACAGAGTGTCACAACTGTCAAGGCTATTGATTATATTTGTGGACCAATTACTACAAAAAGCTTTAAAAGACTGGATTTAAGATCAAACAGAGACTTCAATTAACCCGGGGAAATCTATGTTTGGAAGAAATGTTAAAATCTATAATCTGAGGTCAACTGAACTTGTGCTATAGGTCTTACTAGCAACATTCCAGTAAGTGTGGGCACAATATGACACTTTAGCCTAATCAAATTCTTCATTTAGATCCAAGTCATAAGCATATTTTACATGTGAAATACTTTATGGGGGCCATCACTTACTTTGATGCAGCTAGAAGAACGTGGGGGTCGTGTTCACACTTGCGGAGTGCATCAACAGACTTTGTCTTCCTCTGGGGTCGTGGTTCCATGAAGATAGCGTCTGCCCAAAGGATACCTGAGTTGGGACACTCCTGCAGGGCTGTAGTAGAAATATGGGCACTGTTAGGAAATCATTAGTCCACTTTACAAGTTTCACACCTCTGAAAAGGTAGATATGTCATGAAATATTCTTCCAATATGGTGAAGACAGCAGGTGAGAAAGCTTTATCATTGGATAGTGAAGACCAGGATTTGAAAACATGTTGTTGTGGTTGGTTACAGAGAAAGAAATCTGAAGGAACAAAACATATGCTAACCTTTTGCCATAAGGGTTTGTCCAATGTTCTTCAGTCCGCCTCTGATCTCCACACGCACAGCCTCCAACCTGACAGACAGACAGGGAATGACAGGAAGGTCACATGATGTAATAGTCTTATGGTCCAACTGTGACTAAATGCATATCAGTACCGAAATCAGAGAAATCACATTTTGGTCCAACAATCAAGTCTGGTCGGGACTAGACAAACTATTTATTGACAGCATGACTGGTGTATGATAATACAATACTGGCCAAGGAACACAGTACTTGCCAGGTGACAAACTATGACCACATGATAATTACTTCAAACTGACAAAGTAAACAGACTGCAGGGTGCAAAGGTTTGTAAGGCAATAATAAAGTAATCAAGTTATCACTTTATGAAACATTTCCTGTTGTCTCATATGAAAACATATGCACATACTTCCATCTGTGTGAAACTTAGCTGATAAAATGTTGATGGACGGTGATGCATGTCTAATAATAATCTACATACCAAAGGTCTGGGCACTTGGGGTTCTTCAGCCGGGCTTTCTCCAGGATGGACCGAGCCCTTGTCAGCTGCCCTGTCTTTTCCTCCAGCCGAGACAGCAACAGCCACAGTGGAATGGAGTGCGGACACTTCTTCAACTGAAGCAAGACAAATATAATCTCCGTTGATTAGACATTGAAGGCCAGCACAGTCATTCTGGATGCAGGTAATGTCTGAAACATCACACTGAACAGAGCATAACAGCTGCTCACGAAGTAAAAACAGTGTCTAAATCATTATTAATCAGTTACCTTAAAAACATCATATATTCTGTGAGTTATCACTCACTAAACGTTTCTGACATTTACACTGAAACAAAGTGCCATGTGTGAACTCATCCATACCCTACATGCCAGCCTGACACGACACATCTGCTACTCACCCCAAGATTGTAGGCTTCCCGGGCACTCTCTGTGTTTCCTCTGTGCTCCTCAATCTGCCCCTTCATCATACACAACTGACAACAGAAACAAGTTCATCAATCATTACCAGGTTCATCAACAGGTAAAACAACCACATCAACAGGTAAAACAACCACATCAACAGGTAAAACAACCACATCAACAGATGAAACAACCACATCAACAGGTAAAACAACCACATCAACAGATGAAACAACCACATCAACAGGTAAAACAACCACATCAACAGGTAAAACAACCACATCAACAGATGAAACAACCACATCAACAGGTAAAACAACCACATCAACAGGTAAAACAACCACATCAACAGATGAAACAACCACATCAACAGGTAAAACAACCACATCAACAGATGAAACAACCACATCAACAGGTAAAACAACCACATCAACAGGTAACAAAAGCCACATCAACAGGTAAAACAACCACATCAACAGATGAAACAACCACATCAACAGATGAAACAACCACATCAACAGGTAAAACAACCACATCAACAGGTAAAAATAGCCACATCAACAGGTAAAACAACCACATCAACAGGTAAAACAACCACATCAACAGATGAAACAACCACATCAACAGGTAAAACAACCACATCAACAGGTAAAAAAAGCCACATCAACAGGTAAAACAACCACATCAACAGGTAAAAAAAGCCACATCAACAGGTAAAACAACCACATCAACAGGTAAAACAACCACATCAACAGGTAAAAAAAGCCACATCAACAGGTAAAACAACCACATCAACAGGTAAAACAACCACATCAACAGGTAAAAAAAGCCACATCAACAGGTAAAACAACCACATCAACAGGTAAAACAACCACATCAACAGGTAAAACAACTTGTCAAAAATATTCATGGGGTAAAACAATGCTAAAATACTTTTGGAAATAGAAAAAAATTGTTAGGCTGTTACTCTGTATCCCTGAAATATACACAACTGCAGCATACAACAGCATACATGCTAAAATAACCTATACTTCAGCCTAACTGGGCATTCAGTGGGATGCATAAGAGGATATCAACAACAGCATGTTTACTCGTAAAATCAGGAAAAATATGAATAGTCGTGGAAAACAATAGATGCGACTATCGATGGCAATTAGGTCATTCAGCTGGTATGACAACGGACCGTCGACTGAGCTGGCATGAAATATGCTTTTTCATGTGTGTTGAATTTGTCTCATCTATTGACTGTCATCTTACTTGTCTTTCTGTCACAAAGTTTATGTTGAGATATGGAAAAGAGTATGACACTTGATACCCTCTGAAAGGCATTGTATTAAATGTCTCAAAATATATAGGTGGTATGACCACCCAAAGATTGACAGGACTAGATAATCTTTGTAAATTGTTATGACATGCCATTTTCTTCCCCAGTTTAATTCCCGTAAAGCTTTATCATATCTTAGGTGATACCTCTATCCCCCTGCCTGACCCAAACCATTGTCTGTGACACCCGTCTTGGTTTTGCTTTTGAGTTAACCACTCCTACCGTTTTCTTTATATAGTGACAGTGAGACTTCATGGTAGATACATCCTTAACATTTTTAGCATGTTACTTTTAACAGTGTTTTTTACATCAGCTATCATTTATAATGAAGCTAAATCTAATTTCAAATTGGGTATTGAAAAAAATGTCCTTTGTTATACCATATCACCGCACACAAATTAACAAAAAAAGTCATGGCCTGTTACAAATAAGTCTCTTTGGACTTGAAAAATCTTGCATTGTTCATTTCTGCACTAAACTCTCCAGAGTAAAGTCCTCTTTTCACATTCCCTGTCTCCCTACCACTGAGAATGTAGTGAGCCAAATTTAGTTTAACATTTATTTCCTACTTTCACATATTAACTTCATTAATTGTAGGGATAAATGTAAAAAAAAAACAGTTTCTATTTCTGACAGTATTTTAGTGTGCTCAAACTGATAGTGTGAAAACTGTCCTGATAACGTTCAGACTATAAATGTGGAGAGGTCTGAATGACATATTATCATATCATGCCAGCTTAAAGTTAGACGGTTGTCACTGCAGTGTCACCCATGAGCAAACGCTTCGTGCTGTCACACCAAAACTAGCAATAAGGACAAATCTTTAAATCTACTATCAGTGGAAGCTGCTAGCCCAAGGGATGTAACTCAGCACAGACTTGTTGAAAAATGTCATGAAGCAAGGATTTCAGAATAAGGAGTTGGTTTACAAAAAAGAGAAATGTCTGGTCATATAATATATGTGGTGACATAGAAGGTTGCCACTCTGCTCCTCACACTACTTGTAACTGAAACAGACTTGTGAAGATCCGGGTTAGAACTCATTTGCAGCAAACCCATGCTTGTAAGATATGACTAATGGGACTGAGTGGTCACACTCACTGACATGAAAGCCATGTCATCATATCCAAACTGCATAGTGCAATGGTCATGCTATTGATCACTGGACTGTCTGGTGCAGTCTCAATCATTTACAGGTGGTCTAGGCTGAGTTATTTACAAGCAACCGCAATACAGCTGGAATATTGCTGAGCGTGGTGTAAAACTAAACTGACTCACTCAATGTAACTGTAACATATACATTAAGGTGTAGGATGGAGTTACCTTAGCAAAGTCAGCATAGTGTTTCACAGCCTCGTCCAGCAGGCGCTTGGCGCTCTCGATCTCACCCAGACACCACTCCAGCTTCACAGACTTCATGAACACCTGGGGATGGGACAATTAGACTGTATGAATCTATTATGATGTTCTCAAATTCAAAGTTGAGATCTATCTTTTTCTGACCATGCAGATATACTTGTATGATACATCAACAACCCTAAGTGATTTGAATGTTTTTTTTCTGAACCCTTGAAAAATAGCTCCAAATGGTTTCATCTATTTGAGAGTGGGTGTACATGAGACATACCCTAGCTGTTGGGGCACTAGCTCGGGCTTTTTGCAGAAGTCTGCGAGCTCTCTCGTACTCATTGTTCTCACTCTCCAGCTTGACAGCAGCGAGCCAAATCTCCTCGCTGTTGGGGTTGGCCTGGAAAGCCAGTGCCAGGATGCTTCGGGCTGCTGGGACATCATTCTGCAAAACAGACAGTCAGGTCTGCATGAGGTATGGTACAACATAAATGTTCCTTAACATGTTCAAATCTTGTGTCATTTCTTTTGTTCATGTGACAGTATCTTAAAATTATTTCAAACTTTTGAAATTCATGTTGATAGAATGTCTTGTTCACTGTTCATTTCTGTGTTTGGTTGAGATTGTTATTGGTTGTGTTTGTGGGTGGTTGTCACTGGTTGTATCTGCTGGTGGTTGACAGTGGTTGTCAATGGCTGGCATGCCTGTTCTTCATGCACAAAGAAAGATATTAACTTACTGCCATCCACTTGGACTTGGCTCCCATGAGCCAAAGCACTTCAGCTTTAGGGCAATGGGCCACAGCTCTCTGAAGCAGTGCCTCTAGCGACTCCCTGGAAAATACACAGGTTACAGCAAATACACCAACAGGCCAGGTACAGAGAATATGAATGACAGAGAAAGGATGAATAGTGCCTCACGCCCCAGTATTATCATGGCAACCTGCAGATACTCAGTTGGAGTAAGAAAAAAAAACAGTGGCTGATTGTAAAGCTGTTATTCAAGTTGTCCAGGTATAAGGAATCTCAAAAGAGTCTTGCGGCTCAAACAAAACAGAGCTTGACAGTCCATCATACCATGCAGTATTTGTTTTATTTATACAATTGATCATGCATGCATCCAACATCTACTAAGTTAGCCTCTTCACCTTATTGGTTAATTATCATCAGCTTTCATTTGTAAGCAGCATTCATTTTGTGCATGTAATTATTCTGTATATTTTTGTGACTTTTGTATATATTCATTTTGAGGCTGTTTTTGATACAAAAAGAATTTCCTCTGGATAACAGAGTTATATCTTATCTTATATATCCTAGTTGGGCTATTTATCTGTGTGGGTTCCAGTTTCTGGGTCTATCTCTACTGACACAGCTGTGTTGAACTGGTGCCTACCTGGTTCCATGGTTCTTCTCGAAGTACGCAGCACGCAACCAGATACTCTTCTTGCTGGGGAACACTGTCAGGGCATAGGCATAGATGGCTCGGGCACACTCATAGGCTCCATGAACTGCACACTATTGGAGAAACAGCAAGGTCATGTCAGACATCACAATGCCTTAACTAGCTTCATCAGTGGCAGTCATGTATGATTTGCAATAATCATAGCATTCAAAATTATCACGAATGGGTGATGGAACCATGGAAGAACAATACAGGTAGACTTACAGCATCTGCATCCTCCATCCAGGTGTGCTTTCGGTCTTCCTCCTCAATACCAACACTGATCACAGCTCGCCTACAACACAGTTACCATGGTAACAATAAAAACAATGCTAAAATTGTTTTTACACTGCATTTAGAATTCCAGAATTATCTTGGTGAGGGAAACCAGAAATCAATTTTAAACTTTATACTCATGTGAACAGAACCGTTGTCTTCAGTGTCTAAAGAAAACTTTGAACTCATTTGGCTACTGAAGTACTGACAATATTGTGATGGTGATGACGACAGAAACTCACACGATGGCCTGGCAGGTGATGATGCTGCCGCTCTTCTCGCAGTCCTCTGCATCTTTCAGCCAGTGCTCCCTGTTGATCTCCACCATGTTGGAGCGAAGTGAGTTGAGAGCTGAGGAGGAAAACACAGCCTAGTGATGAAGACAGCAAGATTTATACAAACCTGTACAGGTCATGAATTCTTAGAAGAACGTCACTCCTTGGGGTACATATAAGCATTAAATGTCCATTTTACCGATGACATTTGTAACAATATTTCAATAAATATTTGACATAACAAAAAAATTGTTTTTGTTGTGTGACACCACCCCTACAGCCAAGAATGGTAATTCTGGCTGCTTACTTTGAGCATCACTTTTCATGCTGTATGAATTAGATAAGACTGGGGAACATGGATGGCTGTACTCCAAGGAGGACAGTCTTCAAAGAATTCATTACCTCTACAGGTTTATATAATTCTTTTTCAGAAGTCCTCCCTGGGGTAACTATAAGCATACAACAGACAGACAGACAGACAGACAGAAAGCAAGAGGGAGGGAGAGAGAGAAAGAGAGAAAGAGAGAGAGAGAGAGAGAGAGAGAGACCCCACTCAATCACTTGATGGCTGACGTCAATCAGGCAAGAGCAAGGCAACAAAGGGTAAAAAGAGTTAAGCTTAAATGCCACTGATGAAATCACAATGATGGACGCAAGTCCCACCCCCTAACCATCGAATGGAAAGGAATGTATGGTTAAGTCCAAAATATTCCACTCATAATCCCTAACCAGCAAAACATGGTGCTGAGAGGAAAACAGTGGGGACAGTGTATCACAATGCTACAGGGAAGAAAAGCCACCAATAATATTCCATTACCAATAAACATTGGGGAATTTCTCTGTAATCTGCGAAAAAGGAGGTAAAAACAATCCTGACCTCGAAAACTCAAAAGCTACAATGAGGCTCCATAGAGCCACTGAGCAGATCTCCTCAGTAGGCAGTGTCACTGCATATGTCTTTGATGTAGCCACTGCCCTAACCATATGCATTTCTAAGCCACCAGGACTAATCCAGCAGACAGTCAGAAGGATCCTGTGCATACCTACTGAGAAGCACTGTACAAGGGGGTGCTGGCCCAAGGCAGCATTGTCAGTTTTTAAGCCATCAGGAATGGTTAACCCTTTGTGAGTATAACTCACGCAAGTGGTAGAGATAAGCTATTGACAGAGACAAGATATGGTCTGCTTGATCACTGGAAGACCAGTTCCAAGGGAGCACTGTTAGTTTTTAAGCTATCAGGGTTAACCCTTTGTGAATATAACTCGTACAAATGGCAGAGACAAGCCACTGACAGACAAGATATGGTCTGCTTGTTCATGAGAAGATTAGCCTTACTGAGTGAGTGAATGAGTTTAGTTTTACGCCGCAGTCAGCAATATTCCAGCTATATGGCGGCGGTCTGTAAATAATCGAGTCTGGACCAGACAATCCAGTGATCAACAACATGAGCATCGATATGCGCAATTGGGATGACCGATGATCTGTGTCAACCAAGTCAGCGAGTCTGACCACCCGATCCCGTTAGTTGCCTCTTACGACAGGCATAGTCGCCTGTTATGGCAAGCATGGGTTGCTTAAGGCCTATTTTACCCAGGGACCTTCACGGGTCCCAGCCTTACTACTGCCATAACAGCAGAACAGCTGCTTATCCTTCCTGATAGTAGGAGTACATTTGATATAAGCCTTGAGAGTTTTACAAACATCAATGACGTGAGCATGTCAAAGAGTGGTACCAGGCGATGGAGGCTGAAGGAAAGCAGGTAGCTCAGTAGACACTGTTGTGTGAAAGGAGCCAGCGATCTTAAGACAGTAAGAGTCTGGCTCTGTCTTTGTGAAAGTAGAATCTGAGCAGGATCACCTGACATCACATGAATGTCGCCTACTGCCTGCCAGACGTTAGGCAACCTTCCAGCTTAACAGTGAAAGAGATGACAGATCACAGAAAAGAGGACCAGAAAACCAATCAAGAAGGACTGAAAAGTCCCATGGAGGACTAATCCGCCAGACAGTCAGACAGATCCTGTGCGTACCTACCAAGAAGCACTGTACAAGGGGGTGCTGCCCAAAGGGAGCACTGTCAGTAGGTATGTGGAAGGCAGAAATTGCTGTGGAGCAGCCCTGGATAGAAGACACGGCTAAGCCGGCTTTTACCCAGGACTGAAAGAACTCAAGCACTTCAGCTACATTTGAAGAAAAGGGATTGATGATCCCTCTGCAGACACACCAGCACAGATAACAGGCCCATCTATCCTCATAATGAACATTTGTCAAACCCCAGAATTGTGTCTGCAACTGGTGCAGCAATTCTGGTCGTTTGGAGGTGATTCTGAACCATGGCCAGGCCACCCATTGAATCCTGGGATTTGGGTGTGACATGCCGTTATGGGACAGCAGGTCTGGTTGAAAGGGTAATAGTTCATAAGGCTGAGCCAGAATGCTTTACAAATGTCACAACCCTGCTTATCACGTGATTCCAATGTAAACTTATAATTTGAGGATCCTGTGGTGATAAGGCAGTGCTACAGGAAACACAACCACTGAATAAAACTGAACCACGCTGTGACTAAAAGCAAGGACTGTTTCACAAAGTAGAATATGCACACAAACACACAGAAAATTATAACACATGGGCGATATTTAACTGTTACAAATATCAGCATAAAGCCAATAAATAAGTAACATGCTACAAAATTACATAACGGTAACTTACCAAAAAACTTGCTGAAAAACAGGAATTTAAACGAGCATCTTAAAACCTCACTAAAGCGCCAGAGCCAGCAGAAGGGACAAAAAGGACCACACAGCCTGCCATCTTGTTTGCCATACGGCTGGAGACAGTGACCACTCTGGCAAAGTTACAAAAAATCATGAATGAAAAAAGTCAGAAAAAGATTCCAGTTAATGCCCATGTGAAAAGAGAGGAACCATTTGACACTTTCTCATTCATATCTTCCTATATGGCAGGTGAAGATGAAGACTTCAACAGACCATGCAGGAATGTCCAGTCAAATGACAGTATGAACAGTGAGGTTTGGGGTAAGCAGCCAGAGTTACTGCTTTTGGCTGTAGGGGCCCTGTATGAGTCTCATAAGTCAAGATTTTTTTGTTTAGAAAAATATTTTTTGAAATATAGTTACAAATGTTGTAGGTATTTTAAAAAGGACATTTTCATGCCTATATGTACCCAAGGGGGACTTCTGAAAAAGAATTCAGGAAGAATGTGTGTTGGATCCCATCATAACAAAACTGATGACTCAGCTTGACGAATGTCTAAGAAAACATTGACCATATGCAGTAATAATATGCATATGTGGTCACAGAGAGTGATTACTACACGAGTAAGTGTGCTGTAAGACTTACATGGACCTAGTGTGAAATTTTGTATATTTCAACGTGTGGACAACAGGCTCACATCAACCTTGATCCTTTATGAGAGTATCACTGCAGTGACACCTGACTCAACCTTGGGCATATTAGAATGCTGCAATGGCTTTATAGCAGTGGAAACACTAACCTCTCTCCACGATCTTCTCCACCATGTGGTTGTTCCCATGGGCTTCTTCAAGCTTTGCAGCTGTGACCCAGATCTGCCTGTCTGTCGGGATGTTCTCGCGGGCTTTGTTTAACACCTTTCGGGCGTTCTCATATGTCTCCAGTCTCGCCAATGCCAGCCATAGCTATGACAAGGTCAAATTCGTAAGAGAAAGTTGTGTGTTAGTGATTTCAACATGGTCACACAACAGTTGTTATACTAAGGTTGAAGCGAGAAAAAACAGGTAAATCCCTACTGCAAAGCCTGATGTTGCCAAACCAACGATAACACAGTGTTGCAATCAGAAAGAATTTCACACGGATCAAAAACACTCATCATAAAAAAACAGTTTATGAAATATGTGAGAAATTTATACAAACCTGTAGAGGTTATGAATTCTTTGAAGAATGTCCTCCTTGGGGTACATATATAGCATTAAAATGTCCATTTAAAAATGCCTACGACAGTTGTAACAATATTGAATAAATATTTTACAAAACAAAAACTCGTTTTTGTCTTGTGAGACCACCCCTACAGGGCCCCCACCCGGGCCCCTTAACAGCCAAGAGCAGGTAACTCTCGCCGTGTACCTCATACCTCACTTTTCATGCTGAGATTGTCAGACAGAATGTGGGGAGGCGGGTGGCCGTACCCCAAGGAGGACATTCTTCAAAGAATTCATAACCTCTACAGGTTTGTATAATTCTTTTTCAGAAGAAGTCCTCCTTGGGGTACATATATAGCATAAGACAGACTCCCAACGAACGTGAGTCGGGAGCGGCATTCTGTCTGCTGATGTGTACCCTACACACACTCTCATACACTGCCGAAGCTGCGAGAGATAGAATACACTTACCCAATCACCAAGCCGCTGATGTCAATCAGGCGGGGGCGTGGCAACATAGGGCCGAAAGAGCCAATCGACAATAACCCAGCAAAGGTGATGGACATATGACCACACCTCATGCCATTCACTGTAAATATTCCCCCAAACCAGCGAAGTAGTGCCGGGAATAACAGTGCAAGGGTAAATATGAGCGTATGTCGACGCTAATAGTGAAAAAACCGTCTAGAGGTAGTTTCTCTTTGTGTTTTTGTTGTTTTTTTTATATATATATATATATAAAAACACCACCACCAGGGGATATCCGTCACCAATATAACAAGAAATGTTTCGTGAAAACCCACCACCAGGAACATTTCATGATAAACAAAGTCGAGATCTCAGACGCTCATTCAGCTAGGGGAATCACGACTCTGCCCACTGGTGAGAACTGTATGGCCAAACCGAGCACGTTCCCGTGAATGTTTGTCCAGTTGGTAGTGACGGATAAACGTGCTCGGTCGGCTCCAAATAGCCGCAGAGCAGATCTCCTCAATGGGCAGAGCCGCGGCATAAGCCTGTGACGTAGCCACTGCCCTAACAGAATGAGCCTTTAACCCATTAGGGATAGGTAACCCTTTATGAGTATATGCCATACAAATGGCAGAGACAAGCCACCTAGATATGGTTTGCTTGTTCGCCGGCAGACCAGCTCTTCCCCCGCCATAACAACAAAACAACTGGTTATCTTTTCGGATATCAGCAGTTCGTTTGATATAAGCCCTAAGGGTCTTACGGACATCTAAGATGTGAGCACGTCGAAGAGAGGTACCGGGCGAGGGAGGCTGCATGAGCTTAGGGAGCTCGATAGGCGCTGTAACATGAAAAGCGCCTGCGATCTTAGGACGGTAAGAATCCGGCAGTCTAATACTGACCCTGTCTTTGTGAAAGACGGTCAAAGCAGGATCCGCTGACATTGCATGAATGTCACCTACCCGCCTGCCAGACGTTACCGCCACAAGAAAGGCAGCCCTCCACGTTAACAGCTGGAGAGAAAGAGACGATAGCTCGTGAAAAAGAGGACCGGACAACCAGTCAAGAACGACTGACAAGTCCCACGGGGGACTAATCCGCCGGACAGTCGGACGGATCCTATCCACACCCGCTAAAAAACGCTGAACAAGAGGGTGCTGCCCCAAGAGAGCACCGTCAACAGGAATATGGAATGCCGAAATGGCCGTGGAATAGCCCCGGATAGTAGAGGCGGCTAGGCCTGACTCTAACCGGGACTGCAAAAATTCCAGTACTTCAACTAGAGTTGAAGAAAAGGGATCAAGAATCCCCCTGTTGACACACCAGCGCGCATAACAGGCCCATCTATCCTCATATTGAACGTTTGTCGAGTCCCTCCGCGAAGCCAGAATTGTGTCTGCAACTGGTGCAGAAATTCCGCTCGCTTGGAGGCGATTCCTGACAGTGGCCAGGCCACCCACTGAATCCTGGGATTCGGGTGCGGCGCTCCGTTCTGGGATAGTAAGTCCGGTCGAAAGGGTAAAAGGACAGGAGGCAATGCCAGAAACCTCATCATTACCGGAAACCAGCTTTGAGACGACCAAAGAGGAGCAAGAAGCACTAACAGTCGAGCTGGTTGGGTGGCAAGCTGCGAGAGGACCCTGGGAATCAGCGGCAGAGGTGGGAACGCCCACAATACCCTGTCCGTCCAATCGAGCTGGAAAGCGTCCTGAGCGATGGCTCTCGGATCCGGTATCCGAGAACAAAACACCGGAATCTGGTTCGTCCCCCCAGAGGCAAACAGATCCACCTGGAACGATCCGAACAACCGGGAGATAATCCCGAATATCTCCCGATGCAACATCCACTCGTGAGGAGCTAGGACACGTCGAGAGAGCGCGTCTGCTCGAACATTGTCCACCCCGGGGAGATACACGGGACACACCCGAACATTGAACCGGTCGCACCACTGTAGAAAGTGCCACGCCTCCTCTAGGAGGGACGGAGAAACCGTACCGCCCTGTTTCAGGATATAGGTCATTGCCGTCTGGTTGTCCATCTCTAGACGTACCACACAGCCTCGAACCGTCTCCCGAAAGTGTTGGAACACTAGCCGGACAGCTCTCAATTCGAGCACATTGATGTGCAGGCGCGTTTCGTGCCGTAACCATAGGCCCGAAACTGAATGGGCGCCCAGCACGCCACCCCACCCTGTGAGGGAAGCGTCCGTCTGAATTGAAAGGGTTGGTGAGGGAGCGTCCAGGGGTAACCCCCTGGATAGATTCCCTACCACTGTCCACCACCGTAAATGAGGAAGGAGCCACTCCGGAGTGAGGAGAATCATCTCGTAACTCCTGCCGTGGGACCACATTCGCGCCAAGGCGTACTGAATGGGTCGCATCCTCAACCGCGCCCTCCAAACAACGTCCACCGTCGCTGCCATGTTGCCTAGCAACTGGAGCCAAACCCGAGCCGAAGCCGAGGGGGACTCGAGGAATTGCATAACAACTCTCTGAACTTTGGAGATCCGATCCGGCGACAGGGAGACTATGCCTCTCGCTGTGTCGAACCGTGCGCCTAAGAAGATCAGATCCTGTGTAGGAACTAGGTCTGACTTCTTGAGATTGATAATCCAGCCCAACCTGGTGAGAATACACATTATGGCGAATGTTGCGTCTCGACTCAAGTGAGCGGCAAGTGCTCGTATAAGCCAATCGTCCAGGTACGGGTGACAACACCTGCCCTGTGACCTGGCCACTTGCGCTGGGATTAACATAAGCTTGGTGAATACCCTCGGAGCCGTAGCGATGCCGAAGGGAAGCACCCGAAACTGATAGCATACCCCGTCGAAGGAGAACCGCAGGTACTTCCTGAACTCGGGATGCATCGGAACATGCAGGTACGCATCCTTGAGGTCAATGGACGTAAGCCAGTCGCCTCTTTCTACAGATGAGATCACTGACCGTAGTGTCTCCATCTTGAATGACGGTACCTGCAGCATAGTGTTCAGCCGTTTGAGATTGAGAATCGGTCTGAACCCTCCGTCCTTTTTGGTGACCAGGAAATAAGTGGAGTAAAATCCCTCTTGTTCCTGGCCCCCTGGAACCACCTCGATGGCCGCCTTGTCCAGTAAAGACTGAACCTCGGCGCGGAGAACCTCGGCTTTCTCCGGAACTACCGGCACAGGAGTGCGCCGAATTCCGGAAAAGGGAGGCGGGTCTCTCTTCCATAGTGGTAAGTGGCCGTCCCTGAGTGTGGATAGGACCCAGGGGTTGGAGGTTACCTTTTCCCAATCCGACAGGAAGTGGGAAAGGCGGCCACCCACAGGAAGGTTTGGCAGAAGGCAATGAATGCCCGACGTCGGCAGTGCTCCGACTGCTTGATTCGGGATCACTTGCAAGGGCTCCGGAGGATGACTTACTGGGAAGCCGGGGCCGACTTCCCTTTCCTCGGAAAAGGATGCTGGGGCGCCGCAGCCTTGCCCTTGCCCCTACCCTTACCCTTACCCTTCCGCGCCTGCAAGGGCTGTGCCCACTTAGCAGAGTCCTTGGCCGGAGCCGAAGGATAAGCGGAGGAAAGCACCGGGGGACGCGCACGAGAAGTGTGAGGCTGTTCTAACAAGGGTTTAGACTCCTTGAATGTAGACACAGCCTCCGCGGCCTCCCGGACTACTGATGCCGCTCCCGGGAAGAGAGTAGATCCCATCCGGAATGGCAGTGAAAGTAGCGCTTGTTGAGTGGCCGGCGAATACCGTGCCACGGACAGCCACAGTCTACGGAGGCCCATAACTGCAGACATCATCTGACACGCCGAGGACCTGATCGAGTCCCGCGCCAGATGTGACTGCACCTCCGTAAGCTGTTGAGCGAGCGTAGGGGAAACACACTCCTCCTCAACACCGCCGCCGTCAACAAGCTGACGCTGCAATACCGAAGTATATGCGGCGTGTATTGTGACCTTAAGGCATTGAGCTGCATTTCGGTACTGCTCCTCAAACGACCTATAAGCCGATTTGAGGGCAGTAACGTTAGAGGTGAACGGAGGCAGGCGGCGTCCTTGCTTAGCCGAAGCTAAGGAGCTGCCAGAGGAATCCCCCAGGGCGACCGATGCATAGATACAGTCGTCGACCACTGGAGGGTTATACAAGTCAAGATCACCCATCAGGTAACGTCGGTCTAGCTCCGGCAAATCGAAGCGTGACCGCGCTCCCGTTAAAAGAGGGTTAATCACTTCTGACAAAATAGAAGGGAGGATGCGCAGCCGAGAATCCACCACCTTGGCTGGGGCAAAAGCCTCACCCGGCAGTCGGAATTCCTCGGGGTCAGGTGTCGCCGAAGCAACCACGACCTGCGGCAGGACAGAAGCAATACGCTCCCGTACCTGCCTCAGCGAGGCGCCGAGCGAAAACGAAAACTCACTCGGCCCACCCCGGTCCTCCCCCTCCTCCATTATCTCCTCGGCGCGATCCCCCATGAGTGACACCTCAGATCTGTCATCTAAGGATAGCTCCGGGGGATCGGTCGAGGGAACATCCGAAAGAGAGAGAGGCCCGAGCAGAGCCGAGCGGCCCGACGCCATAGACCCGACGCCCGAGACTGAGTCTGGGTGGCGGATCGCCGGCAACGCTCCCAACATAGGCATGGTCCCATGACCAACACTGGCAACCTCGGAGTGGCTGGCAACCGACTCTAAAGTCGGTTCCTGCGCACCCCTAATGGAAGTCCCCACACCGGCGCCAGAGGCGTCGCTGGGGAGTCCCATGGAAGCCGAAGCCGGATACACACCCGACTCCGGACGAACGCCGATCTCCTGACGGAGACCGGACATCGCATCCGAAATCAGGGTATGCACCGACGCCATTTGCTGCTGTAACAAAGACGAAAGTAAATCAAAAGTTAACGGTTGCGAGGGTTCAGTGGGAGGTGCTGCGGAGGTAGAAGCCACCGCTGGAGGTGGAACCGAAGTACCCTTCGCTGGTTTTGCCGTATCCCCCCCCGAGACTGACGCCGAAGACGCCTTCTTAATATCTTTTTTAGCTTTTTTTGAAGGCGGCTCCTGAGCCCAAATATCCCCCCCCGCCTGGATCAAAGATCTATAAAAGATCAAGTCTGCATGACGGGATTTTTGAGCCCTGGGGGAAAAGTCCTGACATACGGCGCATCCTTGCTCGTCGTGAGCTTCCTCCGCCAAGCAACGCAGGCACAGAATATGCTTATCCCTCGGGGGGAGTTTTGCGTTACAAGTAGCACACACCTTGAACTGGAAAAAACCGAACCGTGCTATGATTAATAGCAAGGCCCGTTAATCCAACAAACACATGAGTATTTAACAGAAACAATAATACGCACTGGCGATATTTAACCGTTAAATAATAAGAAAGCTATTTATGAAAACATACAATAGCATATAAGGATTTCTTTACCATGGAAAAGAAAGGTAAAAAACCATACAAATATCCGGTTTGTATTTAAAACCACCTAAAAGAATAGGCAGAAGAAATAACCACCAGGTACGTGCCGCCCGCCATCTTGTCAGCCACATGACTGAAGACCACGGTAGCCACGGAAAGTTACAACATTTCATGAATGAAAGAGAGTGAAATATGCATTCCTAATACCGCCCGTGCGTTAAAAAGGAACCATACATACGGTTTTCGTAGCTTTCTCACTCATTTCTCTTCAATTCGTAGGTTCTCTAAGTATGAGAGCTTGCTGATGGACGACTGTCCTCAAAGACGACAGCATGAAAAGTGAGGTATGAGGTACACGGCGAGAGTTACCTGCTCTTGGCTGTTAAGGGGCCCAGTTGGGGGCCCTGTAGGGGTGGTCTCACAAGACAAAAACGAGTTTTTGTTTTGTAAAATATTTATTCAATATTGTTACAACTGTCGTAGGCATTTTTAAATGGACATTTTAATGCTATATATGTACCCCAAGGAGGACTTCTTCTGAAAAAGAATCAAATGAACTGTAACTCAATTATTAACGCCAATGTTTTTCACTTACGACATACAAAAGTGAATATGCAGGACTTTGACCTTAAATATTTGAGTAATATCACTTGTTATCCTGATTAGGAACACCATAAATGGGCTAAATACACTGGCCATTGTGATGAGTGGCTAGTTCAACATCTGTCCTACCTCCTTCCCTCCCTACCTACAAGCCATCCACACATGTCAACTTGTCGTTTTGGCATGTGCTTCAACCCCCTGGCTACCCAGCTGCCCTCAGTCTTCCCTGTTAAACACATCATGACTTGTTGCAGATTGAGACAACCATACCTCGACACTTGTGGGGCAGCACTCCACGGCTCGACTCAACATAATCCTAGCATCCTCCTCGCCTTCCTGCTCCACCGCCAGCTTCCAAAGACGCACCGAGTTGGGGATGTGCTCCAGTGCTGTAAAAATTGTAAAACTTGAAAACTGGGAAACATTGCTGTTAAATGTTAAACTGAGCAGAATTCCAACACCATGGATTTGTTAACAATCAAGTTATAGAGATGTCAATAGTGACTGAATATGACTGACATCGTGGGCAATGGCTGGCAATGTTAGAGTTACTGCGACACGCTAGTCACGCTAGTTACCTGTTATAAAGTCATGATTCCCACACTGCTTGGATCATACATGTTATTCTACCCCAGGGAATATTTGGATCATACATGTTATTCTACCCCAGGAAATACTTGGATCATACATGTTATTCTACCCCAGGGAATATTTGGATCATACAAGTTATTTTACTCCAGGGTATGCTTGGATCATACATGTTATTCTATTCCTGAGAATAGTTAGATCCTACACGTCTGCTGGGTTCATGAATTGAGGCAATCTCCTTGTCATGCCTGTTATTCATGTGTCACAGTGTTCTGGATATTGTTCGCACCCTTTCTGAACACTCTCTTCCTTGCTTTCAGCTCCTGCTCCAAGTCCGCAGCTTTGATCCACACCCTGACCGAGCTGGGGAGATGCCGGACAGCCTGCGCCACCACAGCCTTGGCCTGGTCCCCAGGCTGAAAAGTGTACAAACATGTTACTAAAGACTTTCAAATAATTCAAATTTGTATGTGAAATTTATTGTCACTGAAATCTGAATAACATTAAATAACGTTTCTCCTTGGACGAAACTATTATGGGGTACTGAATGCTAGGTTACCATGAGTCTTGCAGCCTCAAGCCAGGCATCTTCACTCTTTGGACACTCCTCACATCCCTTCATAATGAGGTTCCTGGCTGCCTGCACCTTGCCTGTCACCTCCTCCAGACGAGCAGACGCAATCCATGCTGAAACAGACATTTTGGCAGTCATATCAATACTCATTTGACCCCTCTCCAACCTACACAAAGTGTAACGTGTCATATTTCAATTATTTGGGTTTACACTTTCTCAGTAAAATACAGATTCTGTACTCTTGTTGGGTTGAGACCAATCCAGGATTCAAACCCACAATCTCAGAGTCAGCCACTGCAGTTTCAAAATTGATGAAAACTCATATATATCTGCTGCTGATCATACTAGAGCATTCCATGACAACTATTCAAGTTTTTGTAGCTATGTATATGATTTTGAATAAAAGCTTTTTTGAATTTTTAAGAAATACTGCAAGATGGAGCGGCACACATGTGTACCAGTTACACAGTCATCCTCACCTGGGGGGTGTTTGGGGTTGGTTTCCCTCACTGACTTCAGCAGGAGTCGGGCTTTCTTCACATCACTGAAGCATAGAAAAATGGCTTAGTTCTAGATGACGTTGGCATTGTTAGATTCTTGTGTGGGTACTATGGCTTGTCTGTGATCAAGGATTAAATAGATGTTCACACATGTTTACTTTTCTAGTCTGCTAAACAATTCAGTAAAGATATGTAAGTAGTGGTGCATATTAGGAACAGTATGTGTGACAGGCGTGACAGATACAGTGTTTAGTCCAGGAGTGGCTCTTGACGTACTTGATGTCTCCTCCATGTGAAGGTAACATGGACTGTAGGTCGGTCAGGTAGCCTTTGGGATCAACGACAGTCTGGCCTGCTACTGAGTCTGATACCTGACAGAAAAAAACAGACAATACAGATGGGTATCACTACTAGTGAGTGAGTTTAGTTTTACGCCACACTCATCAATATTCCAGCTATATGGCAGCAGTCATATTATCGAGACTGGACAATCCAGTGATCAACTGCATGAGCATCAATCTGTATAACTGGGAAACCGATGATATGTGCCAAGAAGTCATCAAGCCTGACCACCCGATCCTGGTAGTCACTTCTTAAGAGAAGCATAGTTGCCTTTTGTGGCAATCATTGGTACCTGAAGACCTATTCTACTCTGGATCTTCACTACTAACTTGGACAAATAGTCAGCATGGTCTTTGGTGTGGTATGTGATATAGCAGTACAGTAGCTTGATCAGCAAATGAAATTACTCTAACTCATGAACAATTTGCTTACTGAACAATGTACCTGTCCTTATTACTGGGTTTGAGAAACCAAAAAAGGATATGATGTTACCTATCATTGTGCACTCCCTGTAACATACCTGTGTGAGCTTGATGCCCATCAGGGTGTTTCTGGCCTGACCAATCTTCTTCATGTCGATGTCTCCACTGGGAGTGGAGAAGCCAGCCGGCGTGGCCAGGCCTCCATATTGCTAAAACAAAAACATTGACATTCAAAATCTAACAATCGACATCTTTACTCACTACATGCCACTGTAATACCTCAATTTCATGTACACAAGAAAAACATAGACCCCCCAAACAACTCTGTATTTATCAAATTGAATTCAGTTACAAAAACAGACATGACATACTTTTAGGAAATTATCTCAACCGCACTGTCAAAAAATGGGAAGGTTCTTGAGACTTTTGTTGTACATACTTAACCTAAAGATCCCCATGTAAATCTTTGGACCCCTTTGTTTTTACTTAAGTCTACATAGATATGAGAAAGCATTTAATAGCTCCATGGACGTTTATCATTTGTAATCACCTGTTCTTTCTCTGAGAGAGCACTATTCATCCCAGTAGAGGCTGCAGCCCGAGCCAGAATGCTGTCCGGGACAGGTGTGTACCTGAAACATGGCCATGTCATCAGTAACACATGCCATGTCATGAACGCAACATCTTCACACTATTGACATGTCATCAGTAACCCATGCCCTGTCATCAATGTAGCATCAACATGTCATCAGTAACCCATGCCCTGTCATCAATGTAGCATCAACATGTCATCAGTAACCCATGCCCTGTCATCAATGTAGCATCAACATGTCATCAGTAACCCATGCCCTGTCATCAATGCAACATTGCTGTGTCATCAGTATTCATGCCATGCAACACTGTCATGTCATCATTAATCCATGTCATGCTGTGAATGTAATTTTCTGAAAAAAAATTATATTTTATACTTATCCTGACTCATGCCTAATTGCTCATCTCCTCTTACTGGTGAAGGTAGTGGAACACCTGATATCCCTTGAAGTTCCCTTCTAAAAGAAGTGGACGTAAAAATACCCTCACCCATGAGTAGCCTCCCCTAGCGCGCACATGATCAGCTGATTGGCCATGATAATCACTCTCACGAGAGTATAGGAATTCAGCGTGCCGGTGTGGGGCAGCTGGAAGGGTTTTCATCATGAGTCAGGATAAGTATGAAATATCAATCATATTCTGAAAATTACACATATTTCCATATCCTGACTCATGCTTAATTGCTTACAGAATCTGACCGAAACAGTGCTGGGTCATACCACACTGGATTCTGCTGGCTGTCTGCTAATATTACGTCCAAAGTTTTCCCCCATTCGGGATATTGTAACAGCGATAATCTGGTCCTCTTCTAATAGTCATTGTAGATTCTGGGGGATCACATCCAGTCGAACTTGTCTTCCATAGAGGGCTTTGTTGCCTGGCACGTGATGACATCAAAAGTAACTAGTGTCCTGCTAGTTTCTGATGCAACTATATGTCATATATAGCAATTGAGACTAGTTGCGACCCTTCTTCATGTACAAGTATCTTCATTATGAGTACAGGGTCCTAATCACTCATGCTAGTCTGTTCAAGATGTGCGCATGGACTTTCCACCATTATACTCTGCAGAGCGTCTGGCTTCCACATGTTACGGGATAAATCGGGTGAGTGAACTTGGATGGAGGAAATGCTGCTTTATATGCTCTTAGTATAACAGCTCTGATCCACACTGAGATAGTGTTGCGGGATACTTCCAAAGGTGTCCCAGTAGATATAGGGATAAACAGGTGCTTGAAACTGTCTTCTAGACTTGGTATGTGCAATATACATCTTCAATGCTCTGACTGGACATGATGATAAGTCTTGTGTATCAAGAGGTCCCAGGATTGAAAATAAGGCCGGTATGTGGAACTGTCTGTCTGGTTGACCTGGCAGTTGATTCTTTGCAATAAAATCCCATCACAGACCCAGGTGAGCTGTTTCTTGGTGACTTGCATCAAACTTTGTTCAATTAAAGTCTAGAGCATGAATTTCTGATATTCGTGCAGCTGTAGCCAAGGCAAGTAAAGATAGCGTCTTTTGAGTCAGCAGTTCAACTGAGGTTCGATCGAGTGGCTCATTCGCATCACTTGTGAGATGGTGGAGTACGACATTTAGATCCCATGCGGGAGCTCTGAATCTGCGTTGATCATCCAACTTGAAGGAGTGTAGTAAGGCAAGTAACTCCGGTACTTTAGTCAGCTTGGTCCCCATCCCCATGGCGATGACTGAGCTGAGAGCTGCCAAGTATGTAAATAATGTAGAGCCTTTCAGACGTCTGGAATGACGTAGATGGCATTGATAAGGACAGAACTTTATGGATGAGCGACTTCTTTATTCAAGTGGATGGTGTAGATAGTAGTAGAAGGCATAGGTAATCTGGTATTTGAGGATGTGTTGCCTTCATCGCCATGAATACTTTCTTCCTGGTGTATGCCTCAAATCGTTTCTGCTTGTCATCATACAGTGTGCGAGTGGATTTCCATAAGGCTAACGTTACTGCTTTCACTGCTCTCGCCGAGTATCCTCTGTGCTTTAAACAGGTCCTGATATGGTCCATATGTGAAGTTGGAACGCAGATGGTTTGCCGTGTGCCTGCTTTGTATGTGGAGGGGGATGAGAAGATTCTTCCACTCTGGTAGTTGTATTACTGGTTGTCCTAACCTTTCTATAAGTGTTGGAAACAAGTCTCTCGTTGGCCAGTAAGGTGCGACCAAAATCAGTAGTAACCCCTTCGTTTGTTTGATTTTCTCGATGACTGTTGGTAGCAGTACTGGAGGGGGGAACATCCTTTCCATGAGATGCTGAGAGCATCTGTTCCCAATCAAAGGGATCTGGTACCGGTGAGAAAAATGTTGTTGTCTGTTTGTTGAATCTTCTTGCAAATAGGTCTATTTGCGGTGATCCGAATGCCTCACTGATCAGCTAAAACGCAACCCAATGCAACATCCATTCTGTTGGTGATGGACGAAGAGGACGAGATAGGATGTCAGCCATGATGCTGCAGGCTTCTGGTATGTGACATGCTTTTACTTGGAGGTTTAAATTGTCGACTAAGTTGAAAAGTTGAAATGTCAGATGTAGCAGAGATGGTGTTATAGTTGACCCTTGTTTGTTTATGTAGAAAGCCATTGTTTAGTTGTAAGTGTGGATCATCAGTAGCTTGTCTCTCCATGATAACAACCCATGGTGGATGGCATGAATGACAGCTTTCACTTCCAGCTGGTCGATGTGAGTGAAGAGCATGCTCCTCTTTGTTCCAGATTCCTGCTGCTACCTCGTTCTCTAGATGAGCTCCCCACCCTTGCAGAGATGCATCTGCATAGAGATGGTTGTTGAATACCGGCTCTAACATATAAGTTCCTGAGCATACATCAGTGAGTCCACCAAAGCAGAAAGTGCATTGCACTGTCAGGGAGCGGAATCTGACCTCTGTTGTTGAGATGACGATTCAAGAAACCTTGTAACGGACGCAGCTGCAGTCTTCCTCTTCTGGTCATATCTTGTGCAGACGTGAGGAGACCTGGTAGACACTGCCACTGTCGAAGTGTCGACAGAGAGAGTAGAGCTTGCTTTATCATTTCTTGAATCTTGAAATGAATCCTGAGGAATTTGAGATCTTGTTGAGGTTCAGTTCCGATTTAAGGTGATGTACTAACCATCACAGTTGTGTTAGTAGCCTTATTGTAAAGTCTAACTGTAGTCTGAGTTGACTTTTCTCTTGATGCGCTTGTATGTCATCATCCTGGTAGAAAGCGCTGTGTAGCCCCCTGAGGTGTAGATAATTGATGATAGGTTTGGTTACCCGAGTAAATAGCCACGGGGCCAAAGATATTCCAAACGGTAGGACTGTCCACTGATAGTGCTCACCATTCAAAAGGAAGCGCAGATATTTCCTGGATTCTCGATGAATTGGGATATGTAGGTAGGATATCTTGCAAATATATGCTGGCTAGATAGTCTGCTGGGCGAATGAGGAATTAGTTGAGGAAGATGTATCATCTTGAAGCGTTCTGGTTTCTGTAGAAACCTTTTGTTGAATTCCTTCATGTTCTAATGAGTCGGAATTTCTCTCTGGAATTCTTCTTTGGTACTAAGAAGATTGGGGAGTAAAAGCCAGGCATTAGACTCTATGGATGTGTTACTTCTACCGCTCATTTCTGCAACTGTGTTGATATAGCATTGGTCAACTTGTCTAGTTGATTGTCTGCATAGATGATGGGAGTAGGTAGTATCTTCCAACGGAATCTTGTAGCTGTCTCGCTGAATATACATGATGTAGTCGTCGTTGAGGATTCCCCAATTCTTTCAGTAGAGTTGAAGACGTCCATCCACTTGAGATGATTGTATGGAAACGGCTAGGGGTGGAAGACTCCAGTCGTTCCGAACCTGATCTTCAGCGTTTACTTCCTCCTCCGTCCCTAGACGAATGGCCTGATGTCTGAAGGCGCTTATTTCCTGGGTAGGGGTGATGAAAAGAATATGACTTCTCCCTTTGAGGGTTGAACTTCTTATCCCTCGCTCTTTGTACCCTGGAGAACTTTGACTTGATAGTGTAACGCTGATTTGTCCAAGGACTGAAGTCAATCATCATGTTGATCATAATGATTTCCCTGGAATCTTGAGCAACCATCCTTGCTACCTCTTCAATCTTCCCATCAAACACAGTAGGTGCAGACCATGGGGCTTGATACAAAGATTTTGTGAAGTTCTCAGTCCATGACGAGACAGACAGGAGAGCTTGTCGACACAGTAGATTAAGACCCGCAGTAGTAGAGGCTAGGTGTTCGGACATAAACTGTTGATCCTTCCTCTGAGTGATAAGTGCAGACAAGATCATTGTCTCTTCCTCGTTAGCAGGACTGCTTCCAACCGTCGCGCCATAAGGCTCATCATCTGCGTCGTGAATTGCTACATGTAGGCGCCTGCATCAAATGGCTGCATTGAGTGCAGTGACAGCTGAGTTGTAGAGTTGCCTGCTGTGAAGCCTGAGGTTGCTGTCGATGTCTGCATTGTCTCATGAAGATCATAAAGGTTCTGAGGCGTTGATGATGATGCACGTTGACTACGTTGGTTGATATCTTGCTCAAAGCGTATCATGAACGGACGTTCGTTGTTGCTGTACAGGGCCGATCTCTTCTCCAAATGATTTCTTCATCGAAGAATGTTGATTCTGCGATGATCTGGAAGATGAGGATTTCGACTTAAACGCCTTTGCTTTCTTTGACTGTGACGGAACTGGCTCTGTAGACAATCTCTTCTGAGCTTTAGGAGATGACTCGCCCGACCCTGGACATAACTGTGGAGATACAGCTGACATATCACTGGAATGAATATCAGCAGCAATAAATAAATGGTTACCCGAATTTATCTCACCAGATTTAGACATGGCTAATGTGAGTTGATGCTGCCTGTCTCTCACAAGTCTGTGAACAGACTGTATATGTAAAATAACTTCTGACTCAGATAAATTTATACAAAATGAGTATCAGAACATATGGGCTTACAAGCTGGACAAAGTAAGTGCAGGTCCAACGCTGGCAGCCACAATCTACACTGTAGACATGATTTCATCAACTGAGACTAAGTCTCAGTTGATGAAATATGTGTTAAATAAAGACGAAATAATCACCAAATTGATAATAATGATGCATATACAAAAGCCAAATACAAAATTAGTTAAAGGACCAAAAGAATGAAAAACTTATCACTCTATACGGAACCCATGTGCCTCCAGCCGCCCTTGTTGGGGAGATAGGGAGAGAGGGTGAGTGTATTTTTATGTCTGACTCTTTTAGCACGGAACTTCAAGGGATATCAGGTGTTCCACTCCCTTCGCCAGGAAGAGGAGATAAGCAATTAGGCATGAGTCAGGATAAGTGTAAAATATGCAACATTGCTATGATCATTTACAGACTGCTGATAAATAGCTGGAAAATTGCTGTGTGGCATAAAGCTAAACTCCGTAACCCTGCCATTTCATCCTTTGACACTTTTGACACATCATGAACACAACAATGGCATGGCAGCAACACAACACAACCATAACATCAACACAAGACAGCCAGGTAATAAGTAAATCAATAACATGCCACTAACAAAACATAGCCATGCCATCAGTAAAACGGTCATGCCATCAATTCCAATCGCAAGTAGCCTTGAATCCTTTAAACCAGGTATTTCACAGCATGAGTTATGACTGACACCATGGATTTCCCAGTTTGACAAAATCACACAATAACATTAAAAATAATCAAAGGTGGTGTTTTTAACACCTGAATATAGGCATTTTTTGTAACTTGTCAAATCATTACCCTTTCATCCAGTGTGTTACATTTTGTGCAGAAAAAAACACTTTTCTAATCATCTCCATGTAAGAATGTGAAGAACTTACTTCTCTGTTCGTGGATTCCTCTGCCTCTTGGTCCGAGCATCGCCCACTTCTGGTAGGTTGTTCCAATCATCAACTGTCACATCAGCAAGATCTCGCTGTAAGATAGAATTACAGACATGGTGCACATGTTTGTAACAGTAGTGTGAGTGAGTGAGTTCAGTTTTACGTCGCTTTTAGCAGTATTCCAGCAATATCACAGCTGGGGACACCTGAAATGGGCTTCACACATTGTACCCATGTGGGAAATCTAACCCCAGTCTTTGGCACGACAAGCGAAAGCTTTAACCATAGGCTACCTCACTGCCCCTTGTAACAATAACCCCACACTGCTTCCTAACACAGCACTGAATTAAATTTACTGAATACATAACCGAAACTATCAGAACCTGAAAACACAACTTGATGAATGACACAAAAAGTACAAAGTAGACACCCACAAACCATAATTTTTATCACTGTCATAGGTTTGCTTTGGCATGGACAGCTGCTAGTGAACTTTAGCATACTTATATGAGCTGTGACTAATGTCCTACGTCATATTACTGCAAAAGGCAACCAATAGTTCATGCTTTGATCAGAATGTCCATGACTGACTGAGGGAAACACGAGACGAGACGAGACGAGACGAGACGAGACGAGACGAGACGAGACGTGACGTGACGAGATGAGATGAGATGAGACGAGACGAGATGAGATTACATTGGAATTAGATCACATCAATTCACACTTGAATAACCATGTGTAATAACACTCCAATATGCACTTTAAAACTCTAAATGATTTGGGACTACCAAGGTCACTATCATTCTTTCACACTAGAGAAAGTCGTAATTCCTTGTGGCTCTCTGGCTATTTCTCAGTACTCTATGTTGTGTCAGCAATTTTGCAGCTATTCTTGATGAGCCAACAAAACTGTATTACCTTCAGATCTGAGAACTGTTGTTGAATTTTGGGTCTTTCTTGACGGAATTTCTCCAGCTCTTCTCGAAGCTTTTCTTCTCTCCTCTCCCTCCTCTTTTCATCCATTCGTTTGTCAACAGCATCATATATGGCATCTGCCTCCTCGTCATCTTTGTCATAAGGATCTTTACTACACAGACTACCTCCATAACCAGCAAACTGGAAAGCAACGGTGATATCAGGTGAATGAGTTGATCAACTGGAGTGAGTGAGGGAGTGAATGAGTTTAGTTTTACACTGCACTCAACTATATTCCAGCTATGTGGCGGTGACCTGTAAATAATTGATGGGTTGCTGAAGGCCTATTCTACCTCGGACCTTCACAGGTCTGGTCAACTTTGGCGGAATGGAGGTACAAACTAATGGACTGTCTCCATTCAATAGTGGTTTCATCATATCAATCTCAGGTAGTGCTACACCAAAACGACATTAGACAAGATGGTACCTGTTACCTTGGCCTTCACTGGCTCCAGAGGACAGGTTAACTCAGAGTCAGTATACTGTGGGGTATTCATGAGTAAAACTGTGACAGTGGGCTCGCACCATAAAACTGGTATGAACACACAGACAAAGAGACAGGGACACTCTCACTGAAGAGGATTTATCATACATTCAGCAAATCATATACCCATGTTTCATCCAAACCTTCCAACCCACTAAATTTGTCAGTCGTTTCACATCAAAAACACACCGACACAGAGATTCTCTCTCTCTCTCTGGTACCCATATTCTGCTGGGTTAGCAGAGGCATTTTTTAACAAACTCATTTGCCTGATATGTGTGTCACATGAGCTTCATAGTGGGGTTGCTGATAAATTCACCAATCTGTGCTGTGTGACTGACTAAGGTGAAAAAACTAATTCCCATGACTGACCCTTAATTCCACTTACCTCTATGATTGACTAGCATGAAACAACTAATTCCTGCAACTGCCATATGAATCCACCTATCTCTGTGACTGACATGTGTGAAACAACTAATTCCTGCAACTGCCATATGAATCCACCTATCTCTGTGACTGACATGTGTGAAACAACCAATCAACATGACTGACATATTAATCATGTTAATCCACTATATATATGATGTTACAGTACAAGCTAGATGTATGCCACTGTCCCTGGGACTAAAACATGAAATCAACGGTACCTTTGACTGGATTACATATAACCACAAATACTGCATAATATTTTCTAGACCTCTTCTATATAGACTTCTATAATCCTCATGTTCATTGTAACATTTACAACTGAAACCATGCTGACTGACCTCATCAAAGTTGGCATCATTCAAATCTTCTTCTTCATCTTCTTCCTGGTCTTTCTTAGATTTTTTCACAGGAGGAGCATGACGATCTTCACTGAAAACATAATGATAATAATTATACATGAAGAATCCTTTAGACATGTACATGAAAGACTGAAACTTTACCACAATAAAAATATTTGATGACATACTTGTCAGTAATATATCTGCTTCTACAGGAAGCAACACTGAAACATGTTTTTACATCTAAATACAGCAAATATTCTTTTTAATAAGTTGAAACCAAATAACAGGATTTCAGGCACTTCATAATTTTCAGTAGCTAACTGAACCAATTTCATCATCAGCTGACAGTGTTTTATATTTGCACAGTTACTGGCCATGAGAGAACTTGTCCACTCCAGTCCCGTGGTGTGACAAACTACTGTCAATATTGTCATAATAAACTGTCAGTTAGAAGATGAATCAATTATTACATCACAGGTTTGAAACACAGATTTGGTTTCAGGTTTACAATTTGAAAACTTTGAACCAAAGTTTAAAACCCCTACGATAAAAAGAGGTAGGTTTACCTCAGTTCTCATGACACAATGATGAAATGCATTATTGGAACAGATTAGTGAAGTGTCAGTTGTTCAACAAGGTGAAGACAAGTTTCTGCAGGATCGAAGAGTTAACACAGAGATGTAAATTGTAATCAGTGGAGAGCTCATGTAATCTACACATGTGTTCATTTCATGTACCCAAGTCTCACTGTCAAACTTAAATCATTTCAAAGAGACACACAGGAAGACATCCTTTATTTTATACATTACAATTATTCAGGCTGGCATTCATATTGAAAGAGAAGCAACTTTGTATGTGTTTATATAAAACTTCACTATCTTTGATGAATTAGACATGATGTTATAGCATGTGATGAGAGAAGTGGCAAAACTCCAGCTGTATTGATGATGCTCAATTTTACACTCCATTCTTTACTAGTTGAATGTTATTTTTCAGCCTCCCATTGATATATTGGGGTACACTTAACTACTGTTGTTGAAAATTTTAGTATTCCTTCGCTTCATGTTTAACAGAATTAAAAAAGTAAGATCAGTATCCTACATAGTCAACCAGTCCACAGAAATTGCTCCACATCAGTGCCCCTTTAAATGGGCAGGGTTGTCACAGAAGTACCTTTGATTAAATATTTTCCTTTGCAATATGTATTTATTAGAGTGTAACCATGCTAAGCAAGATCAAAATTTTCTGTCAGCCCAATCAGAATGCTGGGCCCCAAAAATGAACAGGTATCTTGACTTAATACATACGGTATGTCATCTGCATCTCTGGCTGGACCAATATCAGATCGAGTTGTAAATCCTGTTGCTCTGGAAGATAAAGATCCTTTGGTGACAATGACGCATTAAACACGATGGAACATTTTCAAACATAAAATTCTTAACCATTTACACAAGAAAGATAAATCTACATCTTAACAACGGTTTGCATGAGTTAAAAGATAAAAAACAATCTTGATTCCGTTCTTACTAATAAAACACAAATATGAAAGATTGAGAAAATACGACATGTACCCTAAAGAGATGAATGCTTACGAACTTTTCTCTCTAATACGATATATATATATATATAATAAGTGATAACACGATCGATTACCGGACAATAACTATTCACACAAAGAATGTATGTTTCATACACTTGACATTACAATAACAAAGTCAGAAGTACAACAGCTTATTACCCTCTTCCAAGACCTGGTACGTAGCCCAGTGGTGCCGGCAACCCGATAAAACTTCGTTTTTTCTTGCTTACTAATGACTGCACCGACATCTTTACGTTTTGTTTCCGTCGATCGCAGGTGCGAGAACTGAAGGAATACTGTTATTTGATTGGTTCCTCAAGAGCTCCTGACAGCCTTAGTTAGGATGCAAATCTCACTAGCTGTGTGTTGGGTTGATAAAGTTTATTCTATTCTCAGCTGCGAGCATGTTGTGGTTTCATCTTTATAAAACTGATTTCTCATGACGATGAGCGAGACTATGTGTTAATGCTAGTCACATTCCTGAATCAGGGAGCATATATACAGGGGGAGAAGAAACTCCTCGAAAAGCCGCTGAACGTATGTCTCGGGTCGTTACGTAATCAGTGTAACCAATATGGTGGCAGCGTAGTATTTAAAGGGGCACTGATGCGGAGCGAATAATGTTTCTCGCCAACGGTCTAATTACGAAATCAAACCGCAAATTGGTCAGCGCCCGCTCCTTCGACCGTGACGGACAAAGGAACTGGGCTCCTGTCCATATTAGCAGAATTTCTTCACCTAAACAGTCGGGAGGCCGGATGCCCATCATATGCCATTTCTTTAAAAATATCCATGGTATTCCTTGTCTGATCGTAACCAAATATCCCAGCAGTGTAGTTCTTTTCGGATGCTTGGATGGTATAGTTACTGATCCAATTTGATCCTATTTCAGTGTTTTTAACCTGATATTTAATCATGTTACATGAAAATATGATGTCTACAGGCACGTAGCCATTTGTTTCAGTACGGAAGATTGCAAGGCTTTATATTTAGGTAATTCTGAGTGTTGGTTCAGCTGTGATAGCAAATATCTTACGAAACTTTTGGTAGCTATGGTAGCTACAATGGTTTATTATTTATGATAATAAAAACACACAGTTGATTTATTTGAATTCGTAAACAAAAAACGATGACTTTGCCTATGGTAGAGAAATCTGAAAATTTTCTTACGTAAAAAACCCTTATTTCACCTATTTACCCAAGTACACAGCAAATGCCCGTGTGTATTCCTTATGTAACGAAATTCGTTGGTATCCTCAAAACAGTTTCGGCCCATAAGTGTTTTCAGGCTGCATGCGACACAGAGATTACATCTTCCTTGCTGTAACTCGCGTTTGATGGTGTAAACCTACACGTGTTATTTGTCATCATTCTCTTGATGGTCAATTCATGAATTTATAACTTTTATAATTAGTAGTAACACAACTTCGGTTACTCAACAAAGGTTCCCATTTGGCATTTCTCCTGTCTGGAGTAAATACTCAACATTATAAATTAAGGTCTGTAATGGCAAATGTATTGTATGTTATGTAATATGTGCATGTAAGTGATGCAAGAGGGTTTATCAACTAAGTTACAAAAACAAACATCGATCAAAGGATTAACCGATAACTCACTGATTGATTAATTACTTTTATCTTCTAGCGGATTTGTCAAAAGGCAGTGTGTGTAGATGACTACACCCTGTCGTAAAGTGTAAGTGCAAAAACAACATCCTCCCTTCAAAGAATTAACCACCCTTACGTTGATTGATTGATTGCTCATTATTGGTTAACTAAATTACTTAGAATAGTGGACATCACACAATTAGTTGCCAGGTGTGCTATCTTGGGAGACCAATCAGAGGTTTATCTGGTTTTCACCAACGAAAGACGTGAAACGATGTGTTACTTTCTCGCAAATGAGACAGTTGTAAGACACGCGACACAGAGCAGGATTACTTACCAGCTGCAGATGAATGGAATACGATTTCTTTTACGTGGATATTGATGGATACATTCCTGAACAAGGTAGTAGCCTGACATCGTTGCTATAAAAGTAGTCTGTTTTACATTCATTTTTTTGCATTTTGTTTTAATTTATTTGTTGTAGCATTCAGCAGAATCTGTATGACAGAAAAAAACACACTAGATCGCGTATGTGTGTGAAATAGGATCCACATTGGCATTCTATACAAATGTATAAATGTTGCTGTTATGTTAGAAATTTACTATGAGTATAAGCAGATCGTGTGTTCTTTTATTAATTTTCAGAATCATACTAGTATGACAATAAACTAACTAGGGTTATGAGACAAAATATAGAGACGTTTTCCGTCCTAATAGTTTTTTACCATTTCTGCCACGGGCAGATGATTAACCTTCAAAGTGTTTCATTTGTTTTCATAATACATTTGGAATGAAGTAAAAATGACTTCACCTCAGTTGATCTGTCTATAATTAAACTATCAATTGCGCTTACGGACTGCGCAGCAGAGGTCACGAACCAGTCACGAATTCTGGGATATCATCCGGGTACTCACGGGAGAAAAACAATAACAAAAGTTTACACCAGTCCACGGAAATTGCTCCGCATCAGTGCCCCTTTAAGATTGAGCCCGGTTTATTTTCAACAGCAGATTAAGTTCGCTGAGTGTTAACAACTGAAATCCAACATGTAGAAGATAGGTTAACTATTTTGTCACTTCAGTTTGAGTCGAATAATTGGTATTAGTGTCCGTATTAGGACAGCAGATTTGTAGAAAAGTTTCAAGTAGGTATGTAATAGCTCACTGGCTTCTATTCTCGATTCACCACGAAGATAGACTAAATTGTGCCGATACAAATTCTTTCACACATTCGTTTAATTTTTAGAAGGAGAACATACCTTTAGTTGAAAGGCATTTGCAAGTAATAGTGACAGTTTCATAACTTTAAAAAGTGTTAAGGTGTAATTGAGGTGTGTGAAAAATATGACATTTCGCCATCGAAATGCTATAGGCCGTTGTTTGAGTATTCCTAGTTACTGCCCCCTTTCACATACATCTATAATTCATATGAAGGGAATGTACTATCAGGTGAAATGTGTTTGCAAATAATAGTGATAGTTTCATAATCTAAAAAAAGAATGTTAGGGTATATTTGAGGTGTGTGAAAAATGTGACATATCGCCGATCTGCTCTGATCCGCCATGGAAATACTATATGCCGTTGTTTGAGTGTTTCTAGTTATTACCATCTTTCACATACACCTTTAATTCTTATGAGCGGAATATACTATCAGGTGAAATGTGTTTGCAAGTAATAGTGATAGTTCCATAATCTAAAACAAAATCTTAGGGTGTATTTGAGATGTGAGAAAAATTGCCCATCTGATCTGATTCGCCATTGATGCTTGAGGGTTATAGTTCCATAACTTCATTCTTTCTTGTTGATCTTATTATCTGACAAAACTGGAAAGGTGGTTTAGAACGAGTTGTGGGAGTTTTATACTTTATTTTTGAGGGCAGTGTGACAGTGTCAGTTAACATTTTATTAATGTCCATTCCATTCCCCACATGCAATAAGATATCTGCATTAATTATTAATGTAAACAAAAATGTTTCAAAGTAGATTTTTTTAAAGGACCATTTCCGACATGTAACCGAAACCATTTCCGACATGTAAACAACTTTCACAGCTATCTCACTCATCGACAAAATCTTCAACCATGCCTAGGAAAGGATCGACTGCAAAGGGAAGAGGCAAGGTTAGGGCCCTTCCAAGGCTCTCCACCCCAGTAGAAGACGAGGAGACCACGAGGGAGGAAACACCCACCGAAGAGGCGACCCCAGAACCAGAGGTACCCACAGCAGAGCCTGGATCAGGAGAGGAGGAGCAGCGCCCACAGAAAAAGCTTGTGGTAAGGCTGTGGCAAGTCTGAGGAGGAAATGGTAGAATTTATTTCCTTGAATGAATGCCTCTTCAACGAGAAGCTGAAGGCCTGGAGGCAAGTGAAGGAACGGCTATGGACTCAGCAAGCTGAAAACATGGGGCGACCAGTAATAGAGCTGAAGACATGGTACGAGAGCATCCGAACTACAATGGGCCGCCTGCGGAGGACCAAGTCCGGCCATGGGGAATCGGAGCTCAGCGACAGGGACAGGTGGGTGCTGAACTCGTTTCAGTTCCTCTGTCCCCACATCGTGGAGGTCCCCCGTCGTAACGTTGTGTCGATAGCAAAGAAGGCGGCCACATCATCATCATCAGCAGCAGCAGCAGCAGCAGCACCAGCAGCGTCAGTGGCCGGTCCTTCTGGAGAAGGGTACTTGGGTTTGCTGTCGGACTTGGAGTCAGAACCGGACGTTCCAGTCGTTGTCAGACCTCGACACCTTTCACAGTCGACATCTGGGTGCAAGAACATGAAGACCTCACTAAAGAGACAGACCCGCTAACCCATCATCTGAAGCCCAGGAAAGAGGAGCCGACAGAGAGGGAGCTGTTCTGCAACTGGCTGGGGAAATAGCTGCAGGATCTTCCCCAGCGGTCCTACGAGGGGATTCAGCGCAAATTCACCATGGTCATCTAACAGGAGTGGGACATGATCCAGAACAGGCCATCCACGAGCACAGCACCGACCCCCACCTACTCAAGACTGGAGTGAAACGGGGTAATGACGGAGTGGACGGGATCTGGACAGATAGGATGGAGTCTGAACGGAAAGGACGGGGTGAAGACGGATAGGACGGGGTCTAGAACGGGTTTGGAGGGGGTCAAAGGTGAAAAGCGTGGGGGATGAAACGTAGATACAACGTAGATACAACGCAGATACAACGGGAACACAACGAGGCAAGGGTCAAATCGGGGAGAACGGCTAGATTTTTAGAACGGAATGGACGGTGGTACAACGGCGCACAGTTGAATGGGGGTATTACTGGTAGCAAGAGTTGTATACTCCCCAATTAAATGAGACTGATAATACGATGTGATGTTGAGACTGACACCCAGTGATCCCTGGAAACAAATACCAGCGCCTTGAACATTCACTAGATGCATGGATATGTGCGCTATGTAAATATTCTATTCTGTTATGTTATTCTATATTCTTGGTCTCTGTTTATGGCCAGCTGGGATCCGTGAAGGTCCCGGGGTAGAATAGGCCTTCAGCAACCCATGCTTGCCATAAAAGGCGACTATGCTTGTCGTAAGAGGCGACTAACGGGATCGGGTGATGAGGCTTGCTGACTTGATTGGCACATGTCATCGGTTTCCAATTGCGCAGATCGATGCTCATGTTGTTGATCACAAGATTGTCTGGTCCAGACTCGATTATTTAAAGACCGGCGCCATATAGCTGGAATATTGCTGAGTGCGGCGTAAAACTTAACTCACTCACTCGCTATGGCCAGCTGGGGTCTTTAGCTTGTTGTGAATGGCCTTTAACAGCGATGTAGGGATCTAAATTGAACGTCACTATGATCGTACATAAAAGAGGATGTTATCTATGTATAAATATTGTGTCTCATTTCTTGTTTGTAATTGTATAAACTCATGGAAACGAATTAGGGAACACATGAAAGTACAAGTGATTTCTTCACAAGGTATGTATTACACTGGGTCATGTTTGGTTACAGAAATGTGATCACTTGGTCAGGTTTGGTTACAGAGATGTGCTCACGTGGACATGTTTGGTTATCGAAACGTGATCAATGGTCATGTTCTTTTAGAGAAATGTGATCGCTGGGTCTCTTGAAATACTATACATCCATGTGTTTAGCAGTCGGCACAGGGTTGGAGCAAGGCTACTCCTGACATTATGCGTAAAGATCCTGTTGCGATGTGGCCTTCAGCAACCCATGCTTGTCGTGAAAGGCGACAAACGGGATCGGGTGATCAGGCTCGGTTGACCTAGGTCATCGTATCCCAGTTGTACAGATATATGCTTATGCTGTCGACCACTGGACTGTCTGGTCCAGACTGTATTATTTACAACCACGCAGTTGAAATGTTGCTGAGAGCGGAGCTAAACAACAAACCTACCCACCTAATCAAGTTCAATGAATAAGTTACCTGGAAACCAGTCCGCAAAAGAACTCTGGCGTGTAACCAAACCAGAGAGACTGGATAACGTTAACAAATGTATTGTAACATTAATGAAGTTTACAAATCAATAGAAGCTACAACCAAAGTATTACGGAGACAGTTCAGAATCAAAGATAGGAAATATAATAGCCGTAACTATATCAATAAAGACAGTGTTCGTTTTAAACGTTTATTGTGTGACTTGAAACAACACAATGATATATATGGTTACATGTGAACAAGTGGAGAGACTCAGTATATGAATATAGTGTATATTGTACATGCTAAGGGTATTGACTGGTCGTTGAAGTTTCACGCCCTCATGTTCAAAGCAAATACCCAAACCGAGCTATCAGAAAAAAGACATTTCGGCATTCCGTTAACACGAGGAAAACCTCTAGCAATGGAATGACGTAAAGATCAGCAGTGCCAAAAGTATTGGCAGAAGCTTACGTGTCCTTAGACTTGTAAAATTTGTTTTTAGATTTCACGACAAGACAAGTTAACACATTCAAAATGCTTGATACATGTTCATGATTTAAGACGAAATTTAGAGTAATCACAACTGGCTTATTTTTTTAAGGTCGAAGGGAAACATCACGCTGAATGACTTGTCATTACGATTTCAGAAAAGTAGATTAGGTAAAGTCATGAACGTGTACCATCCACTACCTCCTTATATATCGCAGTGGGTTGTATATATGTACCATATGCGCAAAATGTAATATGAGACAATGTAGAGTTATGGGTTATCTATATAATAACTACACGTGCAACATATAATACTAGTTAGTCTACACTTAGGGATTATATATATTGACCAGACGTACAACATGCAATATCAACAATCTACACTTATGGATTATATATAATTACCAGAGGTAGAGCATGTAAAATCAACAATCTACACTTATGGATTATATATAATTACCAGAGGTAGAGCATGTAAAATCAATAATCTACACTTATGGATTATATATAATTACCAGACGTACAGCATGTTGAATCAATAATCTACACTAATGGGTTACATATAATTACCCGACGTACAGCATGTAGAATCAATAATCTACACTTATGGGTTACATATAATTACCCGACGTACAGCATGTAAAATCAATAATCTACACTTATGGGTTACATATAATTACCCGACGTACAGCATGTTGAATCAATAATCTACACTTATGGTTTACATATAATTACCCGACGTACAGAATGTAAAATCAATAATCTACACTTATGGGTCACATATAATTACCCGACGTACAGCATGTTGAATCAATAATCTACACTTATGGGTTACATATAATTACGCGACGTACAGCATGTTGAATCAATAATCTACACTTATGGATTACATATAATTACCAGACGTGCAGCATATAAAATCAATAATCAACACTTATGGACTTTATATGTTTACCAGCCGAACAACGTGTAACACCAGTTAATCTGCAGTTATTGAATATATATATTTACATGTACTACAACTATATTTTGCTCTCCAAGGCAAACAGCCAGTGAGAGTAAAAGCCAACGCTTTACCGACTACGCTACCCAGGGCCCCATGTTACATGCATATTGCAGTAAGGAGTCCACGTCATACCTGCATATGGTACTTATGGTGCAGTCTGCAAACTGTGTACATGTTATATCTGCGCAAGGCACCACCAGCATTAATTGTCTGCACGTTATATCTGTTCAAGGCACAATCAGCATTAATTGTCTACATGTTATATCTGTGCAAGGCACCACCAGTCTATATGTTATGCCTGGGTATAGTACCACCAGCACGGAATCGTCTGTGTGTTATGTCTATATGTTATAACAGTGTATAGTACCACCAGTCTATATGTTATACCTTTGAATAGTACCACCAGCATGAATTGTCTATGTGTTATGTCTGTATAATTTACCACAGCGGCTCGTATCGCTTAGAAACGGCGTTAGAAAGGCATATAGGTGTATAGATCCTATTTAGTAATAGGGTAGGTTCTCTGGCGGTATGGTGCCGCCAGTCTATATTTTATACCCGTGTAATGTACCACCAGTCTATATGCCGTAGTGGTCGAGCTGGCTAAGGCGCTAGGCTAAGAGTCCAGCGAGTATGAGGTGCCGGGGTCGAGCCCACCAGTGACCGAGTAGATAAACCTTGGAGTCAGCTTTGTGTGCAGACTCTTTCCGTGTTGTCACAACCCCTGGTGTACAGTGCACAACCCTGTGCACTTACAAGAACCCACGAATCCGCTGCTAGATGACAAGATGGTGGCCACATGAACACGTGCAGACATCTATGGTGTGATCAGAAATTATTGAGAGTTTTTAGGAATATGTTTAATTGGATTTCTAGTATGAAAAACCCTGACCAGCTATCAAGTGCCAGGATCACTCAAGAGAGACAACTCCGTTAATCCCTTTTCAATAGTTGGTGAAGAGTTATCCCCATTTGCTTCCTTGCTAGCAGACGACATTTTCAGTGATCCCCAGTAAGGGCGATTTAGAGGAGGAAGTTGATTTTAAAGTAGGGAACTGAGATTGTTAGTGAGATGTGTCGTTGAGATTGACATTCTATGATCGAGGGAAAATACCAGCGCCTTGAGGATGCATTAGCGCGTAGATATAAGCGCTATATTAATATTCAATAATACATATACCTGTGTACAGTACCACCAGCATGAATTGTCTGTATTATACCCTTGTAATGTACCACCAGTCTCCATGATATACTTGTGATATTAGCACTAGCATGAATTGTTTATATGTTATACCCGTGTAAGGTACCTCCTGTCTGTGTTATATCTGTGTATAATACCACCAGCATGAATTGTCTGTATTATACCCTTGTAATGTACCACCAGTCTTCAAGGTATACTTGTGCACACTACCACTAGCATGAATTGTTTATATGTTATACCTGTGCAAGGTACCACCAAAATGAATTGTCGATATGTTTCATCGCCTTATGGTACTGTCTGATTATCTGACCAGAGTTCTGACACAGACGTTAAAAACATGGATAAGATTTCAAATTCCAGTTAGCATTGTGGTATCATACACTCCTCGGGAAACCCGTTCTCTTCGTAACACCAAGGGTATGGCCAGTAATCATCGTCCGCATCACGGCAGTAGTTGCGGACATCTGCGAGAGTCTCGGGACTGAGACTTGCCTGTGTGACACTGTCATGCAAGTGGGTGTTTGACCAATCGCTACAAGTCTTTCCAGATGCAGTGATAGCCACAACACCGCTGTAGATGGCTCTGTCCCTGGTGGTATTGTAATAATAACAATCCTTGGCTGCAGATGAACAGAAACAGACGCGAGAGTCAGATGTTAGACACCAGTATTTTACGTGTGATTCCTTCAGTGTGACGCTTCTGTGACAAATTTAAGTGAGTGAGTGAGTGAGTTTGGTTTTACGCCGCTTTTAGCAATATTCCAGCGATATCACGGCGGGGGACACCAGAAAATGGGCCTCACACATTGTATCCATGTGGGGAATCGAACCCAGGTCTTCGGCGTGACGAGCGAACGCTTTAACCACTAGGCTACTCCACCGCCCCTACAATTTTAAGAGGAATGTGGATCAAAGCGTTCAACAAATATGCCCTGAAGCATTAACTGATAAAACCTTCAGAAACAATCTTCACGAAGTTGAAGACGTAACTAAACTATGTTCAAAACTGAAAAACAATAAAGCAGGAGGGCAAGATAACCTGGTATACGGACACCCGAAGCACGGAGAACAAGTGCAGTAGTATATACAATGGGGGTTTTAAAACACTTTCAAGAAAAGTCTCTACAAAGCCTTATTTACTAAATAAGGCTTTGGTTGGGCCCTTAGCTCTTGCTACTATTACCCCTACTACTTAACGTGTGTTGGAGGTAACACTGTGCCGTACGGTACGATCAATAATTCTTCTCTTACAAACCCCCTACCCGGCCCATCCCTCAAGTAGTACAATTTAGGTTCGTCGGCTTTCATATCCACTTTATCTATGTTGTAAGTTTTGACTGACCATATAGGATCGGTGGCCCGCTTACGGCTATCACCCTCGTGTTCCCCCGGCTGGTATAGATACCTCACTAGGGCCCTATCTGGTATCTGTTTCTCCTTCCCACGCAATGGAGCGGCCGACTCTGCAACTATTGATTTTAGTTTGATAGCGTCTGCCGGTTTCTTACCGGTGAGACGGGTGACTTCATGGTTGATTGCCGACACCACCTTGGGTAACCTCGTGACCCATTCAGTCGATCGTTTTCCAGGGGTGACCATCTCCCTAGCATACTGATGGCCGAACAAGCGCTCAGCCAAAGTCCTATTAAATCTCTCAACTATGGCTTGGCTGCGATGGGCTCCGGCCGTGCCACGCCTGACCTTTGTATCGTGTTTGGCTAGCAGTTGTGACACGGCACCCATGAACTCCCGTCCGGGGTCAACTTGCAGCTCTGTTGGCCACGTCAGCGGACTGCGTTTGTATATGCGTTCGAATCCTCTGGCTACCTGGGCCGAATCTTTCGTGGTCAAGGGTTCGGCTTCCTTGTAACGACTGGCTACGTCCACTACGGTTAAGGCATACTTGTACCTCTTGTCGTGGGGTAGGAACAGTAGGTCTGCCTGGTGAACGCTATTAGGTATGTTAATACCGAACCTCCTTCTAGGCACGTAGCGTGGTGCCGGCAAATAGATCTGCCACAGGGCTTGTTTTTCAAGCCACGCTTTGGCTTCCTCCGGGGGTACTCGCGCTATTTTAGCTAGCTTATCTACTGCGCTAGCTCCTTTCCAGTACCCACGCGGACTGTAGTAAATAGCCTCAAATTTTTTCATGTCCATACGCGTATGTGTTTATCCCATCAATAGCTATCCAACGTTTCGTGTCCATAGGCGACAGGGACGTCTTGTTTATAGTCAGTCCGTATATCTTATGTCCATCACTTCTAAGTGTGTTCATTTTATGTCTAAAGGTACGGGTCTTGAACAGGGCTTCCTTGAATCTGGCGTGTTTGATGTGTTGTTTCACCACATACTTCTTAACCCCCTTAGCCTTCCGGATCTCACTATTGTCGGCTTTCAGTATGGAGTACATCTTAGGTCTCAAACCTATGTACTCGGCAATGGGCGTGCCAGCACACTCGTCCTTCATCTTACCTAGGACCTTTTTATTTACCGTACTGTGTATGGCATGGGTCTTAGGGTAGTCGCTGGTGTTGTATAAATCGAGGTGTTTTTTCATGTCCTCGTACACGTCCTCGGTTCGAATTTCTAACAGCAGGGAATCCGTGTCAGTGTACAGCACTTCACACCTGTCGCCGTACTGTTTCTTGAGCTCGTTGTAGTAAAAGTCGTACATCAGGTGTTTGGATAAATCGAGGATGCTCATCCCCACGTAAACAGGCCGGTTGAATTTTATGTGGCTTTTCTTCATGTGTAGGGCAACCAGGTTGTCTGTGAATATCTTACTACGGTTGAATGCCGGACTGGCTATCAATCTCCTGAGCTTGTCTTCCTCACTCGACCGAACCAGCTTCACGGTCACGCGTTTCCTCAGGTTCTCCATAGTCTTACCAAACACCGAGTTGTTCATGAGCTTGTAGAGATTTTTCTCAAAATCACTGGTGGCTTTTTTTCGTAGGTCTGTGTTCATTCTGATGTAGGGCTCCATCCATGGGCTCTGGTCGAACATGAGCACCCTGTGTATTTTGGTCAGCCTCATACCCAACGACAGGTACAGCTGTAGGTTGCGATAGTGAACGATGTACTTGGTCTTATTCATTAAGTTAGGAACGAGTTTTTCAACGTCTGTCACACGCCCACCTAACAAGTTATGTTGGTACTCAGGCATCCAGTCTGGGTTAACCCTCATACGTTCGGGGTCCAGGGGGTAGCTGTTGTGTGATGTGTGTAATTCCTTGGTATACTCTAAGTCAACCTCGAGGATATACCCTTTGTTCGAATCTGGTGCAACCCCCATAACATCAACGTGGGGTACCCATTCGAATCCCCCTGTAGGTAGATACTGGCTCATTGCCCAGCCGTACAGGTTGTTTGCGTCGAGGTAGAGAATGTGATTGGTTGGCTTGTTAGGATCGTAACCTTTCACGTATTGATTATTTGCTTTCGCGTATCGTTTGGATGCCATGGAAATCCCACCTCGCAAGCCTTTCTCAATGAATAGGTGCATGTCGTAATCTGTGAGCAATTCCAAATTAACTCCGGTCTTTTTAAGCAAGGCGTCCCACGACAGACCTGGGCTGGTGTAATACCATGCGGGGTCGAGTTTATACTGCTTGAAACACGTTCGCCTAAACGTCTCAAACACGTCGGCTAACAGCAGTACATCTGTCCTCAAGTACAGGTCGTGATAATCACCCAGGTTCTTACAACCCAGTTTATTCCATACGTTAGTCGCGTGCGAGTAATCATCTCGTGAGACGGACGCCTCATTCAGCTTGCTATAAAAGCAGTCAATAGAGGGTAGTCTGGTCTCGATGAACTTGACCCAACTATCCATGTACTCATAGGGGTACACACCCTTCCTCATAAGCAGGGGTCTAGTCTCGGCGTCTGTGTATCGATCGGTGATAGGGAAGGTATTGTTGGCCTTGACCAGACTGTCGAGTGACGACAGGAGGAACTGAAACGAGTCAATGAACCTAAGTCCGTTTAAGCTGAAGGAGATGTATCTCTCCATGTTGTTGGGGATGCACGTTATATTACCATCGATTTTCGCGATGGCCTGCATGATCAAGTGTGAGTCGTACCCTCTCAAGTTGTGAAAGACAACGGGGATGTTTATTGTCTTAGGGTTGATTTTAAGCTTGAGGTTGCACGCGCTGTGAGCGGCGCCTCTATACTTACCAGTTATGTGGCAGTAATCTCGAATCTCACCGAATCACCGTTAAGTGGTGAGTCACACACGTGACAGTTAGTGCTACTAGCGTGAGCTAGCCTGTCGACTCGGGTCATATGCATGGGAGCGATTCTATACAATGTATTCCTAATAATTTTTTCTTCCTCCTGCAAACACTTTAGAAACCTTTCAGCCGCGTCAGGGCCCCTATACACTACCGGAGCTTTCGTTTCCCCGTCACAACGGACGACAATGTATCCAAACCCACAGGCTTTATGCTCTTGTGTTTTGTGGGTGATGGGAACCTTGCCGGCGGCACCACTGGGGGAATCCCCCACCACCAAGGCTTCGAAGTCGGCGTATATGGTATAAGGCACAGACATTTGGTTCTTGTGGTTACCGAATTTTAGGATATTATCACCTTCCTTAGGCATGTCGACTCGTATGGCCGTCTGCCCCACACCTTGACAATCCTCCCGGTGGGATTCTAATAAATCAGCTCGTGTGAAGCCATGTAGGCATCGTTCACAGAAGTGGGTCTTTTCTCTGTGTGCCGATTGGTCATACAACAGCCTGCTAAAGTGTTTTATCCATGTGTAGTGATACTTGTCACCTCGCTGGATCATGAATATATTGATAACTTGGCGATCCTTCACCGGGCTGACCCTGTGTACTATTGTTGTGTTACCTTCGTGCCCAAAGACATTTATAGCCAGATTATTCTGTTTTTCTACTTTAGTGATCTGGGATATGGGGGTGGGTTCATCTATACCATCCCAGTTGAGCCCATCATCCTGAGGATAATTAGAAGACCTGTTCGGATTAGTGTCAGCTGGAAATAAGGCTGACCTGATAGCTAACCTCAGGCAATCGTTTCCTCTATTCTTAACGTTTAATATGGCATGTTTGTTCCTATAGTAGGGGGGCAAGGCTAGGTATGACCCGCCTCTGAACGGCACGTAGTTAGCTATGTCTAGATAGACATTATCGATTTTATCTACAGCCCACCCGGACCCCAAGTGTGTGTAGCGTTCTAGGTATTCTCGTATCTGCTGAAAACTGGTATCGATTGATGTGTCAATGGTCTCTGTATGTGTGACGACCTCTTGTTTACCTCGGAAGTAAGGCTGAACATACTCATCCTGCTTATCGAGCGACATTTTCACTGTGATCTGAAACTTGATACTTCCTAGGTTATTTAGTTCCTGGTTGACCTTATCAGCTATCAGAGGCTTGATATCTGTAATGTCTATGTTTCTATCAACGTGCATGTGCCAACCTCTCAAATAGTTGCCTACAGCGCGCTCAGTGCGCACGAACTGTAGGTCAATAGCTCTATTCTGTCGTAATAATTCTAAAAGTTGTGGTTTCCTCATACGGGAATATCCGCCTAAACCCAAATCGTGTGCCTCGGCTTTCAGTTGTTTTACAGTGGGAGGTTTTGCTACGGGGGCATGTGATAACAATGCGGTTAACCCGGCTCTCCCCAGGTTTGAATAACCCGTGTATCCAAGCTGTTTTGCTTGAGCTTTTAATTGTTTTACCGTAGGGGCTTCTAAACCTAGTAATCTCAACAATGCTGACTTCCGCATTCGAGAATACCCGATCACACCTCTCTGTTTTGCGACCCGCTTAAGCTCGCGTACAGTAGTCATAGTGTTTACACCTAACATAACCAATGTCTAATTGGAGTCTATCTTGAGCAGTCGCCTACGTTCTTTTATGTAGCCCTTTTTATTCTCGTAGATGAGTTGATGTCTGACTACGTTCGCTCCGTGAGCTTTACATAGACAGTAGTGCCCTTTAACCCCGATACCACACACAGAACACGTGTAGTTAGGACTTCCCATATGGAAACAACAGAACCCCTGATTCCTGCATTTCCTACCACAGGCCTCGGTCTTCCCCATAAGTATGTATTCGCATTGGTATGGAGCGGGTCTCATGTTTACTTATATAGGTATTTAATTTAATTGCTTCGCAACCAACGCAGTAGCTGCTATACCCAACACTATGAAGCCCAGTTCACGATTCATTTGTCCCTTGGATGGTGTGTAGTACTGAGCGAGTGTGGGTTTATTGAGCGGTTCCAATCGTTTACCAGTTAGTAGGTAGTATTCTTTCATTGCTTCATCGACATCGTTGAATGTTTGAACGGCATGGTTTTCACGCTGGAGTTGTTCGTTAATAAAATCGATCCTCTGGAGGCGTTTTTTAGCGTACTCGGCCTGTGCCTTTTGTAAGTTCTCAGTAGCGAGATCGTGCCGCTTCCTTTCTTCCTGTATTTCAGCCGCGTGATCATCTCGTAGTTTCGAGAAGAGGAAATTACTCCCGGAAAATGCCAGGGCATTCACTAACGCCCCACCGACCATCATAGCTATCGTGGCCATCCTATATTTATTTCATTATATTATCAGGTATTATCCCTTGTTTTACTAGGATGTCTTTTGTGGCCATCGCCATACCAAGGTTCATTATGAGCATACCCATATCCTGCAGGTTGAAATCTAGCTTGATAGTTGGTTGTTTAAGCACCATTTTAGTCAACCGAGCGTACCCTACTGCTAGACTGGCGACCACTGTGGCGTGGTATGCGTCGTTGACGAACGTTTTCCCCTCAGACATTATGTATATATAAAAATATTAAAATTATAACATGCGGGTCGACAGTGGGGGTACCCCCCACAGTGGGGGTCCCAGGGTTTCCCACAGTGGGGGTACCCTCAGGGTTTCCCACACCCCCACGATATAACCATGTTATAACCACGGCAGCAGTTACGCCTACAGCTAACAACAGTCGGGTTGGGTTGGTCACTGTAATAATTTTATGTTGGTTACACCACCGTTTTTTACCGGCAGCTACTCTCTTAGGATTCTTCTGCCTGGTTACTGTTGGGGGTTCCTGTGAAGGGGTCACTTCCCCCACTGTTTCCCTGGTCTCCACCGTCACCTCGGGAGGGGTTTCCCTCATCCCCACCATCACCTCGGGAGCAGCATCCATCTATACCATTATTATTTTTTCTCTCAAATTGACAATGCTTTGCCGTGATAATCGCCGCCGTCACTGGAGCCAACAACATACCATATTTGTGGTACAGCCCGCAGCTGATAGAGCTCACGGCGTGTTCGATAAAAGGGTCTTTCTCGAGGTCTTCCCACAGGTAAAGTCGGCGCTCTGGTGGAATGGGAATGAAGTATGACACAATACCGGTGTATATCTGGGTCATAGCCGATCCTATTGTCTTTGTCATTTCTGCTCCGAGCCGGGACTCGTATCTAGCGTACAGCTTATCGATTTCTTCGGCTGACATTTTGTGAATTTTATCCGGAGTGTAGTCTCCAAAGTAATGTTTGGCTTTGCCGCCAACAGCCAACGCCACCAGTTTCTCTCGCTTATCATCAGTGGGGGAACCCTCCACCAACAATTGTTCGAGCAATTCCTCACACTCCATCTTATAATATAACAAGTAAGGTTTAGTTTTAACTATATAATGCCCGATGCAGACAAAACACAGAGAAATGAAGGTTAAGTTGCACACAACAAACACTTCAAATATCATAGCTATACTTAGCATTTGCTTAGCTTTAGCTTAGCTTTGCTTAGCTTTGCTTAGCTTTGCTTAGCTTTGCTTAGCTTTGCTTAGCTTTAGCACACCCTATATGCTACTGGTTGGTCGGTCTTGAGCACGAGCTTAGCGTGTTTAGTTTCAGCGAGCTGTTTCTTCACCCGTTCCCGTTCTAATTTGCTCATCACATCGTTCTCTCTCAAACACTCCTCGAACGAATCCCTGTCCTTGCAGTGAAATAAGGCCACCCATCGCGTCTGCTCCCTGAGGTCTTTCAACACCGAGTTGAACTTCTGCGTTAGCACCCAGACGCTGTGATTTGCATGCCGGCCGGAGAAGGCCAGGTACGATAGCATGTCTCTCTTTTTTGTTATCTCGCGATTAGCGCTGCAGTCGTCCAGTATGAACAGCGTCGGTTCCCCTTTAAATTTCTCGTGAAGAGCTTTCAACCAGTCCTGCAGGCGTGTTCCAGGGTCGATTTTGTGTACGTCCGGGTCCGTCATCACCCAAGGTCGCGCGTACGTTTTATTCATGCTCAGAGTAGGGCACATGATAACGATGTTATCGAACACATCCTTGTAGTAACCCTCTAACATATCCAAGACGAAAACGGTCTTCCCACAGCCAGTCTGCCCGCACACTATGGCGCAGTGTGGGTCAGTGGGGAGGTCAATAGATGGCTTGCACGAATCTCCCATTGTCTATATTAAGTTGCGCGTCCATAATAACGTACAGATATAATTTCAACTTACCAGCGGGTTGAGCCTTCTTAGTAATCTGGATGGTTATCCCTTCGCTGCCGTTATCTATACGGCGCCCGCTACCGTGCAGTTTATCATCATCCGTGGATCGCATGTCCAACCATAGGGCGTACTTGGTGGTCAGGTATTCACCGATCTGCACGGGGCCTAGGTCCAGGTCCTTTGTTATATAATGTGGGGTCCCCCCCACTGTCCCTGGTAGCTTTTTTATCTCATCCCACTGCTGGTGTGGTCTCATACCATGACTGAACAGCTGGTTGGGCACGCCCTCGATGGTCACTTCCACCTTTTCAATCTCGGGGTTGAAAAACTTCTCGCTGTCCCTCCGGAATGGCTCGTAATCCTCCACTGGGACGACCAGGATACCTTTCATCGATCACGCCGGCACGTTCAGGTTGATATTCCACACAGTGTCGCTCTTATCTCGCACGACTGATCTATGCCTCAGTACGCGATCGTACAGGATAGCCATCTTCCCAGAGTACTGGCTTCGAACCTGCCTGGCCAGCTCCGGGCTAGTGACCATGTCGAACTCCAGAGAGATGTTGTCTATGGCATAACTGGCCTCATCACCGTTCGGCGTACGCACTACTTTGCTATAATCGTTAAACGTGAGCTCGTATTCGAGCCTATCACCCAGCGCGGCCTGGTAAAACGGCGCATGTCCCGTGAGCAACTCGAAGTCGAGCGGCACGCAGAATCGATTCCCGTATGCTCGAGCGATGGCTTTTTAACCGTCCGATAGCTTGTCTAGCTGGTCTGGCGTGAAGGCATACCCTATGCGCGACCGGGTTGATTTGCTGATGCCCTGGTACACATCATTGACTCGTTCTCCCTCGCTTTTCCAGAGATCCCCGTAGCAGTGAAACACGTCGCTGTCGTCGATACTCAGCACCTCGTTACCGCTGATCTTGATGGTCGTTTTCTTGATGATAGCTCGACCCACGTTCCGCACTAGCTCGCGTTTGTCGTTGTCGGAGGTCAACGTGATATTGAACGCCAGTCGAACAGTGCCTGGTACAATGAGGTCATTCTCACCAAGGTTTGGAAATCTAACCAGCAGAGTTTGATTCTGGTCTATCTTGCTGGGATTGTTGGTGATGGTCACCGACTGGCGCACGGCTCTGGCGCCTAATGGCTCTCTCAATCTTCTGAAAGGATCTAATTTTCTACCGTACATTGTTATATAAAGGAAATATATTTTTAATACTAATGGATGAAGACATACCTATGGATGATATGTGGGACGATAGTGCCCAGGCATTCAATGATGACCAGGAGACCTCATTCTCGCAAGGTGGCTCACTCATGAAGGACGCCGTCAACGATTATTACAACGCAGTTGAAAATAAATCCAAACTCAAGCAGCTGGGGCGAGACTATTCCAGGTTTACCCTCGATAGCAATGGCACGCTGCGTTTGAAGGCTCACCCGGAGATCGATCTCATGCATAAACACACGAGAGAACCGCTTGCCTTATCAACACTGAGCAGTCGATATGGGAGTAACTTTGTCAGCAAGGAACTAGGCTTCAAAGATTACGGTGGCGCGCGACCTAAGCAGTATCCTCCGAAGTTAGTCTGGAAGGTATCAGGGACGCCACATCGGATCAAAACATGACTTATGATATTGAAAAGGTGTTGGCCGACTACAAGAACAAGCCCTTCCCGGGTCTCGAAATTACCTTTCGGGAACTGAAGGGGTTGGACCTGTTGATGCAAACCATTCGTGGTCAGCTCTGGAAAAGCACGGCCAAAATGAGTGAGATAGACGACCACATCGCCTATGAAAAGGAAAAACTCGGTGAAACTGAGGACGAGTCTATGAAAGCCACCATCGAGGAACGAATACGTAATTTGGAAGATGAAAGGCAGACCTGGTTGGAGACAGCGTCCGGCTACAAAGAAAAGCTTAGATCCCAGACCAACCGTGTGCGGGAAACCATCAATCAAGTCCTCCACCGAGACACCACGTTAGCAGACAGGATTCGGATATTGTTCCGGGAGCAAGGGATCACCATCGCCAGCATTCTGACTGCATTGGGTTTCATCATATCAACCCTGGTGGTGTCACTGACAGGGCCTGCCGGCGGCGGGGGAACTCCCACACCTGCCGGCGGCGGTGGGGTTAAAGACTGGATAAAAAAACTCGGGGAAGGCCTAGCTAAACTGGCTGGTAAAGCCGCCGAAGCCCTTCCCGGCATCCTGGGTAGCATCGTCTCGTGGTTGTTGGGCGCTCTGGCTAAAACTGCCATGTGGTTCAGTCAAAACCTGTGGGCAGCCATCGTCGCCGTGGCGGGTCTGGTGTACGTAGCGGCTAAGAAATTTTTAACCAAATAAGTCCCAAAGCTACCCCACCAACCACCAGGGCCGTTTTATTATCGATGTGATTGGAGGCCTGAATATGGGGGTGTGTGGGGGGTACCCCCACATGAACTTTAGACTCCGGGGGTGGCGCCACTATACCCGTTTCACGTGGTGGGATGTGTGGGATATAGGGGGTGTTAATATCGGGGTTGATACCCAACTTTTGATCCGCCGTGGCTATAACTATTTTGTTGTTATAACCCACCACTTTTTTTACTCTCAGTTGCATATCACTCGGAGCCATGTACAGCCCCACACCAAACACGTAATTGACTTTCGATCTGGCGTATTCTAACACGTTTTGGTAACGGTCGATGGCCCGCGGGAGATCAACTGGAGAATTGATAGCATCCTCAACATTGGCAACGAACTGTTTCTGAGCGTCGTAAGCAGTTCCCTTACCGAGGATGTTGGAATGCGTCATCGACTGCGCACCCAACAGCGCCCACACGTACGTTCGAATCGAGTCGTTCAAGCGTATTGTACCAGCACGAGTGAATTCTTTCGATGTTTTTGAGATCATTTTAGTCCAGGCTGTGGCTGCATCAGGATTGGTTTGCTTTATGCAGCTGACATGGATCTTTTCATTCGTTGTGGGGCCTGTAAATGTATGACGGTTTGGGTTGTATGAACCATCTGCAGAACCGGCCATATATGTTCCGGACCTGTAGAAGTACACGAGAACTATACCGAGACCATGGTTCACACCAGGAAGGCGAAAGTCTTTATTCGTTGGAATCTCAAACTCCCCACAAACACGTTCATAAGCGCGTTTATCATAGGGGTTATTCGTCATACTCCACGCTTTATCTTGGGGAAGAGGAGCACTTATTTCCTTCAATATTCGTCTCGTTTGATAATAAATATGAAACAAAATGACTGCCTTACTCAGTTCGTCTATACCGTAGTCTAGTGTCACACCCGACCCTGTCGTCGCACACCACACAGCAAAGTTGAGTTGGTTCTGCCAAAACTGCATTGGGTTTTGATTCCAGTTTACCACCGCCTGCGCGTTATTAACGGTCACGATATAGTTTTCAAAGATATTAATAAAGGTTGCTTTAAACCCCGTACTACCTACCACCACGATTTTCAAGTGTGCTAAGTCCATATTATAATATATAAATTATATATTATAATATGTACATAACACTTCCAGGAATAACGAGCGGTGAGGCCGTTCAGCTGACGCACGCGATCGATAACACGTCAGGCCAACTCGAAGTCGCACTCTGCGATATCACCTACCTACCGCAATGGACTAACATCAACGCCAGCAACAATAAGCTGTTCGTCAGTGGAACTCGCAGCCAGATAACTGACGGCTACTACAGCGTGTGCTCTCTAAACGACGAGGTCTTCAAACCCCTGGGAGCCGAACTCAAGATGAACGACTCAAACGGCACAGTGGTGTTAATCAACAACGGAAGAACCTCCTTGAGGCTCGGCCGACCATTAGCGAGGATACTCGGTATGTCTCCTGACGAGATAAAACCAACAACAACCGTCACAGGCACGAAGTTACCCGATCTAGTACCGTACCGAGAGCTGTACATTCATCTCGGTCAGGTGAGCACAACGTACAACATTCAAGGAGGTCATCCTTCCACTATACTGAGAGCAGTGCCGGTGAAAACTGAGAAATACAACGACGGTAAAACCGAGTCGTTTTCACCACGGCAGTATAAGAGATTAACCCAGGGCAACATACCTGAGCTGATAATATCGGTGTTAGATATAAATCATAATCCTGTAAATATAGGATACCTCAGCTTAACGCTTCATGTAAAATGACCAGCGCACAAGGGCCCGGAGTGAAAAAATGCGTCAATATCGGGATCTCCGACCTCGGAGACACGCGCGGTTTCGACGCTCCCGGAGTAGATGGTAAATCGTACGCCTTGCAACTGAAAAACAACATTTACAAACGCGTTGAAATCCCCTCCGGTGGAACCCTAAGTGATATAGTAGATACCACAAGAGCAGCAATCAACACTAAGTACGCCCTTGTCAACACCGGTAATAACTGGATAATATACCCATCGTTCGGGGGTAAACTGTTCGACTTAGACGATGTTGAGAGCACTACCGTCGCCCGAAACAAGCCATATATGCTCGTCTTCACCGAAGATGACAAGTGGGTGTTGTTACCCGATAACGACTGGTTTCTAAATATTAGACTCGGCTCCCCCTACGTGTTCACGGATAACAAAGACAACCACCTTAACAAAGTCGTGAACAATGGAACCCTGCTCGTGGCTTACGTCCCAACTCAGAGACGTAGCGTAGTCGTCAGCCAACTCAACACTATGGCAGCCCACATGCTATCGAGTAAACCGGCCATACAAAACGTGACATTACAGTTGGTGTCTGAATTCGAAGGCGTTGTCAGTATACTAGAGAGTCTACCGGCAAACTCAACACTTATCATCAAAGTCTACCTAGGGGAACCATCGGGGAATGATATCGAGATCGTGAAGGGGATCAAACTCGGGTGGGTGAAACGACACCAGTATCAAGTTTGCAACGTTTACGTGCGGGTGGGTGTCGGCTCCAACACCAGTCTGCAGGGGGTCAACGTGATCGTGGAAAACAAGATATCACTAACCAAGATCTTCCTGCCTGACAACATACACTTCATGGGTATGAAGTTCACCCCTGAATTATTATCAGAAAACCAGTTGGAAATTATATCGTAATAGTATAATGATGACCAGTCATCGTCCCAACACTACGCTTAACGACCTAGGAGATACGGAGGGATTCGATCAGCCTGGTGAGGAAGACACCTTATATATCCTGCACTTCAAAGACAACGTGTACAGACGGGTGTCGTTATCAGATTTTAAAGAGCCCAAATGGCTGATCAACTTAACATTCGCCTCACCTTATATCACATTAAAAGAGGGGGTGGAAGGATTGGAGTTTGTCTCTAAGATTAGGAATAACGGTATCTGGCCCGGGGATTTCATTCCGGAGAGTGAATTATACATGATAACTATTGGTATCGAAAATAATAGGTTAAAGTCTGTAGCAAAAAATAAATTAACATTTAGCAATAATGCTTATAGCAGATATCTTGATAGAACATTAGCCCCTTTCACACTCATCATAGAAGTCTTCTTTTATTTAGACAATGAAAACACCTCAAGAGTACACCAAATTTTACCCGGGGTGTCAATACACTGGTTTGATGAACACCAAGACCAATATTGTCGTATTGTTATACAACGGGATACCCCCGCGGATCCTATAAACCGCTTAATAAGCCTCAGTGGGGTTTTTATTACAACAGGAAATTCTATTAGACTCTCACCTATTACCCTGACTAATAGTCTAGATCTTGTAGACTTCAAATACATTAATAGATTTTTAACTGAAACCCAATTAAAATATCTTTCAAAATATATATTATAGGATGGGTCTGTACCCAGTCGTAGAGGAAGTAGCGAAGACGCTGGAAACCGTAGATGGGTTCCGCTTGAGGCAGTTATGTGATGTGAAACGCCAACTAGAACAAGACCGTGACACGCGGAAAGCACTATGTAAAAAGTACCATAGAGCTTTCAATATCGTGGACGGGGCTGACACTACCCTTATGGTAACCAGCATGGGACTAGGGGCGGCAGGCGTTGGGTTGTTAGCTACCATCGTGGCCGCACCTATAGTGCTAGGTATTGAAATAACGGCTGGGATGGCAGGGGTGTTAGGGTTGGCGCTTAAGTTAGTATCACGCAGACTGCATCGTAAGGCATTGAAACACGACGAGATCAGGGTTCTGGCCGAAGCAAAGCTCAACACAGTGAGTGAGCGTATTTCCACGGCACTCTCTGACAGTAAGATCTCAGAAGAGGAGTTTCGTTCAATCCTCTCTGAACTCACAAAATATAACGGAATGAAACAAGATATTCGATCCAAGTCTCGTAAGTCTGCTATCAGCGAGGACGAGAAAAAAAGTACATAGTACAGGGGATACAAAAAGCCCAGCAAGCCTTTATTACGAACACCAAAGTGATCGTAGGCGGTTCACGTTAAACTGTTTCATCGATATAAACGTGACATAGGCACAGTGTTACCTCCAACACACGTTAAGTAGTAGGGGTAATAGTAGCAAGAGCTAAGGGCCCAACCAAAGCCTTATTTAGTAAATAAGGCTTTGTAGAGACTTTTCTTGAAAGTGTTTTAAAACCCCCATTGTATATACTACTAGTGCTTATACAACCTTTGTGTCCTCTCTTTACCCTCATAACCCGTGAAGGTTCCGGTGTAAAATAGACCTTCAGCAACCCATGCTTGCCATAAAAGGCGTCTATGCTTGTCGTAAGAGGCGACTAACGGGATCGGGTGCTCAGACTCGCTGAGTTGGTTGACACGTGTCATCGGTTCCCAATATTGCACAGATCGATGCTCATGTTTTTGATCACTGGATTGTCTGGTCAAGACTCGATTATTTACAGACCGCCACCATAAAAACTGAAAACTAAACTCACTCACTCTTTACCCTCATTATCAACACTGGGCATATCCATGCGACGTGGAAGACAAGTCTAACCTAACCAATTTACAAAGGTGGTAACAAAAACAGAAATGAATCAGGATCATACAGAGGTATCTCACTTCTGCCAGTGGTTGAGCAACTGTTTGAAATGGCCATACTACAATTCATATGTGCCTTGGAATTTTCAAAATCCTTCCCACACCTCCAACAGGTATATATTTTATGTGTGATTCCTGTTGATGAAACACCATCGGGTTATCTTCGTTCATATACGGTACAGGATGGTTGGATAGATGGTTAAAGCGACACTCACAACTCCGGAGACCCCACGTTCACTCTCAGTGCTTTGTACAGAGAGCATGGACGTGGCATAAGCGTGACTTGGGTGAGTGGAAATTTTGGATTAAGTGCACAGCAGTCAACAGTCCCCAACATTTTACACAGGTACATTACCTCTCGTCTAAAACAATTGATTGTTGTTTAAGCAGATTCAGCAATATTCCAGCTATCTGGCGGCTGTTTCACAAGAAAATCAGAGACAAACATCTGCCCATTATAGTCATAATTTAACAAAAGTGTTAGAATGAAGATTTTATGGATATCAGCTTCTTTATATGAGAACACAACGTTTCGAATGAAGGAACACCAGCCCTCCGTCAGCAAACTCGACCAGAAATCAGCCATCTCTGAGCACATTCTCAAGAACCCTGGACATTCAATTCGATAGGAGGACACCAGGATACTATCTACCAACAACAACACCTGGCGCCAAAGGAAACTGCAAGAGGCCATCGAGATCCGGAGAAACCAGCAATCAACCGTGACCAAGGAGTGTACCTACTAAGTGCCTGGGACGTATTGATAAATTAATCTCATCTATCTGTCTACATTCTATCTATTTAATTCATGTATAGCCAATCTACCCGTGTACATTCTTATCTACTTGTGTTTGTACATCATCACCCTCATGTAAACATGCTCATCAACCCTCATGTAAATCATGTACGCCAATCTAACCGTGTACATCCTTATCTACTTGTGTTTGTACATCACCACCCTCATGTAAACATGCTCATCAACCCTCATGTAAATCATGTACATCATCCTTAATCCCCATCATGTGTTATGTAACATCATCCTATCATGCGTAATGTATCACTATTGGCTTCCATCCTTATCCCCAATCATGTACATCGTCCTTATCCCCTATCTGTGTTATGTAAACATATCCCATCATCTGTAATGTATCACCATTGGCCTCCATCCTTATCCCCAATCATGTACATCGTCCTTATCCCCTATCTGTGTTATGTAAACATATCCCATCATCTGTAATGTATCACCATTGGCCTCCATCCTTATCCCCAATCATGTACATCGTCCTTATCCCCTATCTGTGTTATGTAAACATATCCTATCATCTGTATGTATTACCTTTGGCTTAAATCATTGTTTTCATAACTGTCGGCTTCCTATCAGTGCTTGTTTATTCTGGCTTCCAGCTTTCGTTAATTCATTCCACTTGTTACTTTGTTATTGTTTTACCTGTACATATAAATATAGCTCTGTACCCCATTCTCAATCACCTGATGAAGGAGTAAGGATTAACTCCGAAACATTGTGTACTCATATAAAGAAGTTGATATCCATAAAATCTTCATTCTTATGTATTTCACTTCTAAATGCCCTTCAAAAACAAAAGTGTTATTCATAACATATGAAAACGGTTGCTTCAACCATTTAATACAGATGTAAACTCCACAGGGCAATATATATATCCTCGGTAATGGTCGATATTTTGCATAAATGCTGTGGACACGTTTCATAACTTTTAACATTTTAAAATAAGAATTAATTCTCCTTCCTTTAAGTGGATCTAATTTTCATGTTTCTACCATGGGAACAACACTGTTTAGATAATACCTCATTATATACGGTGATAAATGTAACTTACTATCACTACACTTGTAATCGGGAATGGTCCACGCGTTGGTGATGTTGTTGCACAAGCTGGTAAAGATGGTGTTGGTTGTCGCCCTTACATTGATGTAACCACTGGAGCACATGTAAGTTGCTTCAAGAGCCACCGTGTTAACCAGATCAGCGTTGGTAAGCACTGGAGGCGTCAAGCACACACCTATCACAAGACGACTGATGTCAGAATTGAATAATAAATGAATTTAATAATATTTTTAAATCATTTCGTTCAGCATAAAGTGTAAGGGAATGAACATGTTGCACCCTGTAACGCTGTTTTGAAAACTACCATTGCATAGCTTGTGTACAAACTTTACTTTATAGGAGGGATAGCGCAACACAAACTGACTGTTCTACGAACCACACGTCATTGTTGACTGACAAGATGGTAGAAAATAGGTACATGCCATTTAGACTCTTGAGGAAATACTAAACCTGACCATGATTTACTTGCTACAAAATACAATTGATGGCTTGGTTAAGTGACCGATCGTCTCTGATATCACATCCTTTGACCAATCAGGCAGGCAGAAACCTAAAGTATAGGCCTGTTTTCCACGATGAAACGTGAGTAAATGGTTCCCACGCAGCCAAAAGTCAGTGGGGACTTTCAGAAATCTGGGAGAACGACACTAATGGGAGAAGTTGGACGACTTGTTATTTTCCCTGTTGACTGTGCTCGCCACGGCTTACCATCAACTTGTGACCTCGTCTTTCGAGTCAAGACAAAGGAGAAAAGAGATTATCACATAGAAATGTACGTCAGGGTATTTTTGGTGTGGTTGAAAAGTACGTTGGTGCCTGGTAAGTCCCAAATTTCAATGGACAATGCGCCATACAAAAGTGTGCAGGATCCAGACAGGATAATACATTAAACGACACAATGGAGACTTACATCTCGTCTATTAAACAAAAGTATTTTACAGTTCCTATATCACGATAATAAATTATACTGAAAAGGAGCCCAGAAACATTCTTCATTTTCAGAAACTGTGGTAGTCTAGACTTAAGACAAAGTCCAGACCTGCATGGGCTTTCTTGGATACATTTGTTTCAAGTTCTACATAACAGACTATGGACACATTGGGACGTGGCTGAAACGGACGTGTACGTCAAGTCGCATTCAACTCGTACCTCTCGAGATACGACTTGGCAACATGGGTTCATCGAGTTAAGAAGAAGACTGGTCGAGAGCGTGTAGTAGGGATTACGACAAGTCCTATGACTTACAACTCGGTTGCAACTAGCTGTATGCGATTTTAAATAATTACGATTTGAGTGTTCTCACGTTGCAACTGTGTTGCATGCTACAAGTAGTTACTGTAACTACAAGTCGTACCGTGAGAACGGACCTTGATTATCAAAGGTGACTTTTGTGGGATGTGGAAAATCCCACTCATGAGAGATACCATTCTGGTCATATGATGGACGTCAGCAAGCAATTGTCCCAAATATACAGGGACACCTGCAATTCGTGGCAAGCGGCAACTTGCTCAATCAACTCAGATTGCTAAAGTTAACTAAAACAGTAATGAGACAACATCTCTTATTCTATCATTCCCTGTACTGTTGTGTAGCGTGCCTGCATGTATCAAGTAGACTGATGGTTTGAACTAGATTTCGAAATATACTACCGCGAAAAATTTACGTACTTGGAACACATTTGTGGCTGGGTTCAGTCCAGATGTTGTTTCCGATGCACCAGCTTTGTACTTTGATGGGGACTCCCGGAGGACTGGTAACAATACACTCGTTCTCGACGGTGATGCTGGAGAGGTAGACAACATCGGCGTTCGGGACTTGAGGGGCGGATGTAGTGTTACAGCGACCTGCATGGAGAGAACTGATAGGTACACATTCACATCATACACTACCATACACATATTTCAGTACAAGTATATGTACGAGAACTGAAGAGTTACCCAGCAGTCCAGGGTGAGTCCTTGTTCAGAGGGGAACAAACTCACTGACTGACTGACTGACTGACTCACTAACACCAGCTTTGACTGACTGACTGACTGACTCACTGATGCCAGCTTTGATTGACTGGTTGACTCACTGACTGACTGACACTAGCTTTGACTGACTGACTGACTGACTGACCCACTGACTCACTGGCTGATTTACTCACTGACACCAACCTTGACTGACTGACTGACTGACTGACTCGCTCACCCAATCACACAAATGTTACTTCAATTGCCGAAACATCGTATCATATGAAATGATATGATTTCTGTATCAGATTATTGTCGGGTTAATGATAACAGGTATGACACCTACCAATAACATCACAGCGACAGGTTGGGGGATTATAGGGTATACATAACACCTACCAATAACATTACAGCGACAGGTTGTGAGGTTATAGGCTATCCATAACACCTACCAATAACATCACAGCGACAGGTTGTGAGGTTATAGGCTATCCATAACACCTACCAATAACATCACAGAGACAGGTTGTGAGGTTATAGGCTATCCATAACACCTACCAATAACATCACAGCGACAGGTTGTGAGGTTATAGGCTATCCATAACACCTACCAATAACATCACAGCGACAGGTTGGGGGATTATAGGCTATCCATAACACCTACCAATAACATCACAGCGACAGGTTGGGGGATTATAGGCTATCCATAACACCTACCAATAACATCACAGCGATAAGTTGTGAGGTTATAGGCTATCCATAACACCTACCAATAACATGACAGCGACAGGTTGTGAGGTTATAGGCTATCCATAACACCTACCAATAACATCACAGCGATAGGTTGTGAGGTTATAGGCTATCCATAACACCTACCAATAACATCACAGCGACAGGTTGGGGGATTATAGGGTATACATAACACCTACCAATAACATTACAGCGACAGGTTGTGAGGTTATAGGTTATCCATAACACCTACCAATAACATCACAGCGACAGGTTGTGAGGTTATAGGCTATCCATAACACCTACCAATAACATCACAGAGACAGGTTGTGAGGTTATAGGCTATCCATAACACCTACCAATAACATCACAGCGACAGGTTGTGAGGTTATAGGCTATCCATAACACCTACCAATAACATCACAGCGACAGGTTGGGGGATTATAGGCTATCCATAACACCTACCAATAACATCACAGCGACAGGTTGGGGGATTATAGGCTATCCATAACACCTACCAATAACATCACAGCGATAAGTTGTGAGGTTATAGGCTATCCATAACACCTACCAATAACATCACAGCGACAGGTTGTGAGGTTATAGGCTATCCATAACACCTACCAATAACATCACAGCGATAGGTTGTGAGGTTATAGGCTATCCATAACACCTACCAATAACATCACAGCGACAGGTTGGGGGATTATAGGCTATCCATAACATCTACCAATAACATTACAGCGACAGGTTGGGGGATTATAGGCTATCCATAACACCTACCAATAACATCACAGCGACAGGTTGGGGGATTATAGGCTATCCATAACACCTACCAATAACATCAGAGCGACAGGTTGGGGGATTATAGGCTATCCATAACACCTACCAATAACATCACAGCGACAGGTTGTCAGGTTATAGGCTATCCATAACACCTACCAATAACATCAGAGCGACAGGTTGTGAGGTTATAGGCTATCCATAACACCTACCAATAACATCACAGCGACAGGTTGGGGGATTATAGGCTATCCATTACACCTACCAATAACATGACAGCGACAGGTTGTGAGGTTATAGGCTATCCATAACACCTACCAATAACATCAGAGCGACAGGTTGGGGGATTATAGGCTATCCATAACACCTACCAATAACATCACAGCGACAGGTTGTGAGGTTATAGGCTATCCATAACACCTACCAATAACATCACAGCGACAGGTTGTGAGGTTATAGGCTATCCATAACACCTACCAATAACATCACAGCGACAGGTTGGGGGATTATAGGGTATACATAACACCTACCAATAACATCACAGCGATAGGTTGGGAGGATATAGGCTATGTATAACATCTGCCAATAACATTACAGCGATAGGTTGGGATGTTATAGGCTATGCATGACGCCTACCAATAACATCACAGTGAAAGGTTGGGGGTGGGTTATAGGCTATCCATAACACCTACCAATAACATCACAGCGACAGGTTGTGAGGTTATAGGCTATCCATAACACCTACCAATAATATCACAGCGACAGGTTGGGGGATTATAGGCTATCCATAACACCTACCAATAACGTCACAGCGACAGGTTGTGAGGTTATAGGCTATCCATAACACCTACCAATAACATCAGAGCGACAGGTTGTGAGGTTATAGGCTATCCATAACACCTACCAATAACATCACAGCGACAGGTTGTGAGGTTATAGGCTATCCATAACACCTACCAATAACATCACAGCGACAGGTTGTGAGGTTATAGGCTATCCATAACACCTACCAATAACATGACAGCGACAGGTTGTGAGGTTATAGGCTATCCATAACACCTACCAATAACATCACAGCGACAGGTTGTGAGGTTATAGGCTATCCATAACACCTACCAATAACATCACAGCGACAGGTTGGGGGATTATAGGCTATCCATAACACCTACCAATAACATCACAGCGACAGGTTGTGAGGTTATAGGCTATCCATAACACCTACCAATAACATCAGAGCGACAGGTTGTGAGGTTATAGGCTATCCATAACACCTACCAATAACATCACAGCGACAGGTTGGGGGATTATAGGGTATACATAACACCTACCAATAACATTACAGCGATAGGTTGGGAGGATATAGGCTATGCATAACATCTGCCAATAACATTACAGCGATAGGTTGGGATGTTATAGGCTATGCATGACGCCTACCAATAACATCACAGTGATAGGTTGGGGGTGGGTTATAGGCTATCCATAACACCTACCAATAACATCACAGCGATAGGTTGTGAGGTTATAGGCTATCCATAACACGTATACGTTAGCACCCTCCTCAAGGGTGACATGGATATCAACGCTCCATATCACCCGCATAGGGGGTGTGCTAACCTACTTACACCACGTGGGCGCTGAATGGACTCGTCCATTGCTTGTCGCACGTGCCTTTCCTGCACCGCCAAGGTTATGTGTACACGTGGTTTGGGGAAATAAGTCAATGTGCAAGATGAATTCTGATGATGAGCTTTGTCGGGCCTCGCAAGAAGCGGAGGCATGCCATATCAATAGCGATAGCGACTCAGAATGGTTGGAAGCATCTCAAATTATTGAAAAAGAATTACAAGAAAAAGGTAAAACTGCTGAACGTTTTTATGAGGCTAATGATGGTGAAATTGGGAAGCGTGCGTTGGATGCTGTGCCTACTAACATCCAGCGGCGTGATAAATGGGCGTACAACACGTTTACTGCCTATCGCCGTAAATAATCGGAGGGGGGGGGGGGGGGGGTGGACGAAAACCGGTTACTCTTTTGGAAAATATGGGACTTGACGAGTTGGCGTATTTCATGTCAAAGTTTGTTCTTTAAGTCAGAAAAAAAGATGGCTTGGAATACCCCCAGAATTCACTCTTTCAGATAGTTATGGGTATACAATCATACATAAAGACTGTTTCTAAAGTAAATGTTGAATTTCTCCAGTCTGATGTGTTCGAAGAATTCCGCCAGGTCCTTGACGGAGAGATGAAAAGATTGACACGTAAGGGATTGGGACAATGCGTTAAGAAAGCTGAAGCTATCAGTGTTGATGAGGAGCTGCTATGGAGGAGTGGTCATCTTGGAGACCGGAACCCGCGAGTACTGGTGAACACCTTGCTTTACCTGAATGGCAAACATTTTGGACTTCGTAGTGGCCACGAACACAGAAAGCTAAAACACAAAAACTCACAAATATCCCTTAAGATGGGTCCCGAAGGACACGAGTACTTGTGTTACCGGGAAGATTACTCCAAAACTGTGCAAGGGGGGTTGAAGAACAGAAGAGTTATCCCTAAAGAGATCGAACATCACACCAGTAGTAATCCTGCCCGATGCCATGTTCGTCTGTTTAAGAAGTACTTATTACTGTGTCCTCCAGACGGCCATGGTGACGCTTTCTACCTTCAAGCTCTTCAATCTTCGACAGATAAGTGCTGGTAAGTGTTTCGTGTGCTTACAATTTCCGGTTTTAATGTGACCGTGTAAGGGATGCCAGTAGTCATCAAGATATTAAACTAAATATTATGATCAACGAAATGAAACCTGTTTCACATTCAAACCAGTGTATATACTTTATCCTATACAGGATAGTCAACGAATAGCAGATTTATTGTTAGAAAAAATGAAAATAAAATTAAAGATGATAATTATTGAATATGCAATACACCCAGCGTTCAGTATTGGATTGGTCAGTCTATAATTACCAATTCTCCCATGTTCCAGGTACAGCCGACAGCCACTGGGTCACAACACGCTACAGAAAATTGTCCCTGAAATGTCGGAAGGCTGGTGTGCAGGGCTACAAGACGAACCACTCACTTAGGGTTACCACGGCAACCCGTATGTACCAGGCTGGGGTTAACGAACCATTGATAATGGAACGAACTGGACACAGGAGCATTACAGGTGTGTATTATTTTTTCACTAAAGCAATCATTTAAGTGGTGAAAGTTCGTTTCTTTCAAACTAAAGTCGCATTGTTGAGCTTCACTACATATGCTACATTACCAATTTGATCCAATTTTCTTTCAAACAGGTGTGCGCAGTTACACCAGAACCAGTGAGGACCAGAAAGCCATAGTAAACGCCATACTGAATGACGAACAGCTGGGAGATACTGGCGCGTCAACGGAGACCGCATCATGGCCAGACCAGGAACATGGCAAGGCCACCTCTGCAACCTCTAGCTCCACCGTCACGCTGTCGGCAGCACAAACCAGGCACCAGATTTACATGGGCAACTGCGTTGTAAATTTCACATTGAAATAAATCCACACATCCTTGTTCATGTTATTATTTTAGATTGGCACCTGGACGGAATCGCTGTATTCACACCCTTTTGATACTTTTATAGAGGCGAAGCCGAGAAACAATATTTGAAAATTACCGATGTCTAAAATTCCGTGGGGAGATAAGTCAATGACCGAGGCGAAGCCGAGGTGTGACTTATCTACCCCAGGTTGGCCAGTCCAGCTGCCAAATAACATACCCGGTTGTTAACATCATATCAACCTCTGCACGTGCAGATAGAAGGTTGATACACAGAAAATCAACCTGCCAGAACAATGGACATAACACACCCTAGTGGTGTAACTACCAATAACATCACAGCGATAGGTTGTGAGGTTATAGGCTATCCATAACACCTACCAATCGCATCACAGCGACAGGTTGGGAGGTTATAGGCTATCCATAACATCTGCCAATACAATCACAGCGACAGGTTGGGGGATTTTTGGGTATACATAACACCCACCAATAACATTACAGCGATAAGTTGGGAGGATATAGGCTATGCATAACATCTGCCAATAACATTACAGCGATAGGTTGGGAGGATATAGGCTATGCATAATATCTGCCAATAACATCACAGCGACAGGTTGGGAGGATATAGGCTATGCATGGCATCTGCCAATAACATCACAGCGATAGGTTGGGAGGTTATAGGCTATGCATAACATCTGCCAATAACATTACAGCGATAGGTTGGGAGGATATAGGCTATGCATGACATCTGCCAATAACATCACAGCGATAGGTTGGGAAGATATAGGCTATGCATAACATCTGCCAATACAATCACAGCGACAGGTTGGGATGTTATAGGCTATGCATGACATCTGCCAATAACATCACAGCGATAGGTTGGGAAGATATAGGCTATGCATAACATCTGCCAATACAATCACAGCGACAGGTTGGGGGATTATAGGGTATACATAACACCCACCAATAACATTACAGCGATAAGTTGGGAGGATATAGGCTATGCATGACATCTGCCAATAACATTACAGCGATAGGTTGGGAGGATATAGGCTATGCATGACATCTGCCAATAACATCACAGCGACAGGTTGGGAAGATATAGGCTATGCATAACATCTGCCAATACCATTACATCGATAGGTTGGGAGGATATAGGCTACGCATAACACCTACCAATAGCATCACAGCGATGGGTTGGGAGAGTATAGTCTATGCATTACATCTGCCAATATCATCACAGCGATAGGTTGGGAGGATATAGGCTATGCACAACACCTACCAATAACATCACAGCGATAGGTTGGGAGGATATAGGCTATGCATAACACCTACGAATAGCATCACAGCGATAGGTTGGGAGGATATAGTCTATGCATTACATCTGCCAATAACATCACAGCGATAGGTTGGGAGGATATAGTCTATGCATAACATCTGCCAATAACATCACAGCGATAGGTTGGGAGGTTATAGGCTATGCATGACGCCTACCAATAACATTACAGCGATAGGTTGGGAGGATATAGGCTATGCATAACATCTGCCAATAACATTACAGCGATAGGTTGGGAGGATATAGGCTATGCATAACATCTGCCAATAACATTACAGCGATAGGTTGGAAGGATATAGGCTATGCATAACATCTGCCAATAACAGTACAACGATAGGCTGGGAGAGTATAGTCTATGCATGACATCTGCAAATAACATCACAGCGATAGGTTGGGAGGTTATAGGCTATGCATAACATCTGCCAATAACATTACATCGATAGGTTGGGAGGATATAGGCTATGCATGACATCTGCCAATAACATTACAGCGATAGGTTGGGAGGATATAGGCTATGCATGACATCTGCCAATAACATTACATCGATAGGTTGGGAGGATATAGGCTATCCATAACACCTACCAATAACATCACAGCGACAGGTTGTGAGGTTATAGGCTATCCATAACACCTACCAATAATATCACAGCGACAGGTTGGGGGATTATAGGCTATCCATAACACCTACCAATAACGTCACAGCGACAGGTTGTGAGGTTATAGGCTATCCATAACACCTACCAATAACATCAGAGCGACAGGTTGTGAGGTTATAGGCTATCCATAACACCTAACAATAACATCACAGCGACAGGTTGTGAGGTTATAGGCTATCCATAACACCTACCAATAACATCACAGCGACAGGTTGTGAGGTTATAGGCTATCCATAACACCTACCAATAACATCACAGCGACAGGTTGTGAGGTTATAGGCTATCCATAACACCTACCAATAACATCACAGCGACAGGTTGTGAGGTTATAGGCTATGCATGACATCTGCCAATAACATTACAGCGATAGGTTGGGAGGATATAGGCTATGCATGACATCTGCCAATACCATTACATCGATAGGTTGGGAGGATATAGTCTATGCATAACATCTGACATCTGCCAATAACATTACAGCGATAGGTTGGGAGGATATAGGCTATGCATAATATCTGCCAATAACATTACAGCGATAGGTTGGGAGGATATAGGCTATGCATAACATCTGCCAATAACATCACAGTGATAGGTTGGGGGGAGGAGGGGGGTTATAGGCTATGCATAACACCTACCAATAACATCACAGCGATAGGTTGGGGGGGTTATAGTCTATGCATTACACCTACCAATAGCAGCACAGCGATAGGTTGTTGCACTCTCCTCAACGCAAGCCTCGAATGGCTGGCAGGGTCTGTTTCGACATGATCCAGCAAGAATCTGTGAGAAAAGAGAGGGCACACTTGTACATGCTGTGCATATATATCAGAAAGAACCGTTCTCGAACTGTTGAGTTTAGCAGTAGTCTCTCCATAACCCTTCTTTCTCGAATTACTACACTCTTTAAAAAAAAACAAGAAAGAAACGCAAAACCCAAATGTCAATGAAAATTTGGTGTTATTCAAGGGCGTATAGATCAGCGGAAAACAAAGATACATGGATGAAATGCAAATACATATTTCATAAGAATAACAGGCATCACAGTCATTACTGCTGTCCACCATGTGGTGTTGAAATCAGTACCTCGTATGACCACTTCCAGCTGTTACCACTGACTGACACCTGGGTACAGATCGAATCATTTGTTGAATGTTTTGTTGTGGAATCCTTCTCCATTTCTCCAGCAGCATGTGGAACAACTGTTGAAGATTCTGTGGTGGATTACGACTTCGACGTACCCGCCTATCGATCAGGGCCAGAGGAGGGTATTGTTGTTGTTATTTGGTCAGGTAGTTCAAGGTGGGACGTGCTGTGTGGGGCCTGGCGTCGTCCTGTTGGAAAAGCTGCCGTTGACGGTCAACTAGGTGAAGGACGTGCGGGCGGAGAATCTGGTCGATGTATCGAGTGGCCGTCAGATTGCCTTGGACAAGCACAAGTTCCGATCTGCGGGTATATGAGATCGCTGTCCACACCATAACACTCTCTTCACCGAATCTGTCCACCTGTCTAATGCAGTTAGGAGTAAAACGTTCATGACGTCGTCTGTAGACACGCTCTCTACCATCACGTCGCCTAAGGAGATAACGGAATTCATCGCTAAACCACATGCGCCTCCAGTTTGCCAGGTTCCATGGCAGCACCGTGTTACACCATCTCACACGTCGACGTCAATGTAGTCGTGTCTAGAAGGGGACAACTTTTGGACGTTTGGCAAGTATTCCTACTTCTCGGAGACAGTTCCTGATTCTCTGATCGGACACTCTTCGGGCTCCAAACTGTTCTTGTGCTGTGTCCCGGGTGACGGTCACGTAGGCGGGGTACCCGGATGTACTGATCTTGGGTAGGTGTGGTGACTCTAGGTCTTCCCGATCTTAAACGGTCATTTGTAGAATTTGTTTGACGAAATCGATCCCACAATCAAATTATTGTGCTGGGATGAACGTTGAGGATCCTTGCCACCTCACCCTCTGATTCGACAGCTTGTAATCGTCCAATTGCCTGATTTCGATCGGCAGCATCGAGACGTCCCAGTTTCGTGTACAGTACTTGCAAAGATAGGGGATGAAACTGAGAGATACATTTGGGTGTTTTATAGTCACATTCCACGTGAGAAGCAATCGGTGTGTCTGATATTCGTGCTGCATGACATCCACGCACATCATGACAGTCCTGATTGATAAAACCGTTCAAAATCAGTCTTGGTTGCGTTTGGTCAAGCATCATCTTCTAAAACATTCTAGAATCAATGTGCCACCCTAAAAATGTGTACAAAATTGTAATTTCATTTCGCGTTGCTTTTCTTGAAGAGTGTATATAAAAACTGTTATAAAAATTGAGCATAATTATCATATGCGTCATGTACTGCAGTTATTTATTATTATATACACTGACTACATTGGAAGCACAGCGCCCAGCTAGAAACCCCTCCTCTGGTAATTAGTACCTAGCCATTGGCAATTAGTAAGTAACCTTAAAACCTATCCACTGTTAATGAGTGCACAAGCCTGAAACGTATCTGTTGCTAATTAGTACCTTACCTTGAAACTCTTCCACTGCTAATGAGTACTTAGCCCTGAAACCTCTTTATTGCTCTAAAGGAACTCTTCCTTGAAACCCCTCTTCTGCTCATTAGTACCTGACCATGTAACCCCTCTACTGCTGACTAGTACCTGACCCTGAAACCACTCTACTGCTGACTAGTACCCGACCCTGAAAGCCTTATATTAGACTGCTCACAAGCACCTGACCCTGAACACTTTACTCTGCTCATAAGTACCCGTCAATGAAACCATTCTCGTGCTAATTAGTAACGACCCTAAACCCCACCACTGCTAATTAGTACATGTATCTGAAACCCCCAAACTGCTAGCAAACTACTTACCGCGGGGAGTTGGTGTGCTTCAACATACACCTTTGTGGGCGCGTTGGATGTCTGCAAGGGATACGAGTCGTTTGCTGTGCTAGTGAAGGCTTTACATGTCCCGTCCGCGTCATTGTATGTGAACGATTTGCACTCTGATCGAGCTAAACATAATCGACCACAGTTGATCAAGGTGTTTACACTCGATATTCGCTGAAATTCGAAGGAGTCGGCAACAAATTCTTTGCCCTTGTGAACGGCTGAAACTGACAGTGATCCCTGTTGGCACAGTCCTCGGGCTTCGTGTAGGAAGATGGCAAGAACAGGGAAAAAGAACATACTATGGTAGTCCATTGTGTGGGTATGTTGACTTCAGATCGACGACCGTTCAAACTGTGCTAGAGATCTCAACACGTAATATATCATATCAACTGAGAAGCGCATTTGTGATACCATTATGTAAAGGATTGTTCCTGAATAATTCAGGGTCACAGTCGATATCCAGCTATGCGAAGCAATGTTTCCAAATGAGCTTGTTCGAATATAGTTAAGTAAGGTTCATTGATTAGTAAAATCGAAACGCATGAAACGGAGAGACAATGGTCTCGAAGTTCTCAAATGTACGTAACAAGGCGTAAAGCCAAAATCGTGGTGAAGGTACTTTAATGGCAAACATGTGGAGACCATTTAAAATTTTGATGTCATCAGTTACTACACTGTTGTAAGATGCAATTTCGTATTTTGATTTGTATCACATCTTTACCAATCTACGATGCGCAAACTCCTGGTACAGGCATCATCACTCTTTCCATTTATTCTGGATGTATGGATTATTTATTATGGATGCATGCATGCATGCAGGCAGGCAGGCAGGCAGGCAGGCAGGCACGTACGCACGCACGCACGCACGTACGTACGTATGTATGGAGGGGGGAGGCAGGTAGGCATGCAGGCGGGCAGGTAGGAAGGTATGATCACATTCTGAAATTGTTATCCAACATCAGGATCTCCATTTGAGAAAATGTCTATTTATTCCCTGATCACACCCTTGTCTTGACATAGCTGCCCTTATGTGACAGATGTTTCCTTGGCATCCATTAAATACATCAAACACTTTGATTTGAAATAGATAACTGACATATGTACTGACATCGTATTGCATTTGGGATATAGAAACAGTTTCAATTTTATTCTGTGCACTAGTGTAAGACATTAAAACTTAACTAGAGGTGACGTGACAAAGTATAACGTTTGCTGACATGGAAATATTTCGAGTTTTAGAATTGGAAATGTACACATCAGCTCCCATCTTATGTGCAGTAGAATAAGATACTAAATCTTATCTCAGATGGTTTGACATAAATGTCTTTGTGAGTTAACCTGGAAATATATCTACACAGTACATAACTTTAATGCATCCAATTCATATAAAACTATAAACACAGTCATATCTACAAATACACCAGTTTGACCCAAACACAAAGCAACCTTAAGGAGAAGCATCCTAACATAACCTCTTGATTTCCAAGAAATGCAAAACAATCTGCTTAACGGATGACGTGTACGTAATTGACTTTTATGAAAGGTAGCACCTAAGCAACTTCTTGATCAAACTGAACTTTAGATAAGAGAACTAACATAACGAGATAGGAAATCGCACTCATGAAAGTGTCACCTCAGAAGTGATATTTCCTTAGCCAGACCATGACTGAGACATAAACCGGGCAAATTAAAAGACATTAAAAAACTATTTCCAAAGAAGTAACATAATGAACTCAAAACAGCTGGAAGAACCGTCCTCGGTAAAACTAGTTAATTAACTGACTCACCACTGTCTCCATATATCATGGCTACTCATTTAGACAGACTGACATTTACTGTTTCCCAGGTGAATGCCCCCATATATCCATCGTCGGTTAGAACGATGCGTTCCCGTTTAGATAGCTTGAGTCAGTATGCGGGACGTGACCCAGTTTTAGAGATGTTCGGCTTGGACCGAACGAACGCGACGACTGTGACAGTGGCTTTAGACCCAGGCTTTGACATTTTTATGTTCCATTTCTTGAAATTGTCACAAAAGAGGTCAGGGCAGCCTTATTAGGCAACAGGAATTCTGCTTAGGGAGGGAAAAGAGGAACTATGCATAACATGATATTGCAGAAAATAAAATGTCTCTGAAAGTTTCAATATTAACTCAAAGCAAACTTGTACTTTGAATGAAATTTGAAGTCACATTTCGCAAGTGGCACGTGCTCTTTTGTGCACAAAGACACTACTCACTTTTTGCATGCATTTTCACACTTGGTGTTGAAAACAGAAGAACGGTTGTTGTGCGAAACAGCGAAACATGTTACTTTCAACCTAAACTGCGCCTACTTCATGAAACAGCTGGAGACTGGAATGCCCCAAAATGAAGAGACCACACATTCTGATGTCCATCGAAACATGATCTCATCTGTTGAGACGTTTCATCATAATGGGAACATGGACGATTTGTCCACGCGTGACGTGACGTGACGTGACGTGACGACGTCAGCACGGCAATCACATTCGGTTGATGGAATCGACTTCGGATTGCCCGTTTGACAGATCAGATTCCTGGGTTAGATACAATTCGTTCAAGGACAGTGCGAAACCGACAGATTGAGCACAATATCCGGGCCCGACAACCTGCAATACCTCCAATATTGGCTGCAATAGAAAGCAATATTCTCCTGCTCATGTTCAAGTGTCGAAATGGCCTTGCTGCTTTCTACCTAAGTCACAAGAAGTATAACCCCGTCAGATCCCTTAATGTGATCCTTTCCCGATCATCAGGACAATATAATATGGAGATCACCCTTTCCTGAAAGAGTGGATGTTTGTTGCTCAAAGACGTTAAAGGAATAGTTTGGTTCTACCGGACGCTTCGTTGTGGAATATATTATTTTTCTCATATACCTAAATGTTTTAGTAATATTATGATATATAACAATGCAGATGCAATAACGTAATGCAGATCTCCGTCAACGTGTTTGTGCTCTAAATATTTTGTACCTGTGTTCTACGTCCATGGCGGGTTTTTTAATGTCTAGTTGGTCTAGTTGGGGAAATAACTGTACGGGAGGTATATCATGAAATTATAATATCTCTAAACCTATGATACAATGAAAAATGCATGAAAACGCTCTGTATCGCTCGTGTCCTAACAATTACCGGTCTGAAATGTATTTTGTTAGAAAGCTGGTTCTACCAAATATATGGTGCTCTATGTATTCCATACTTAGCAGTAAGAAAGATGCGAGGTTAAACAGAGAATTTCAATCAAGAATAGGAACAAGGACGATTACTGTGACATTGACCTTTAACCTTGACCTTATTGCTTTACATGGTTTGTTGGAGCAGAGCCTGGTCCAGCACTCTCAAAATGATAAAACTACCAAATATATTGATAGATAGGTAAAGACTATGGTTGTCCTGACTTCTGCGAGTTAGCACTGTAACAATGGAAACGCACTAAAATTACATACTGCACGACACTTTCAAATCAATCTACATTTGGAAAACTAGAGATTCCGAGGTTTCCAAAGGTACCAAATACATGTTGCTCCGACAGACGTGTTTCAGTATTTTACAATAAATGCCACTACACTGTAAGCACGTACGTTCCTTGCTATGAAGTGTTTCAAGCTCGTTATTCGAAAGTTTCTAAAGCAGTCAGCATAGTATCTGTAGAATCACAGGCAAACTGTAGTGCAAACACGGCTACGCAACAGAAAGAAGAATGACCAGGCTGCTTCGTAAGCGTGTGGAAAGACTGGTCATTTTCTCTTTTTTGCGCAACTCTATTTGCGCTACAGTTTGCCTAAGGTTGAATCATGTTCAGTTTGCGAATCTGTCCGGCAGAGGTTGAAGACAGGGTTAACACCTCCATACAGTATATATGTATATTGTGACTTGATGCAGGACATGCTAATGCGACCAATGTAAATAAACTATCTCTTCTGTCTGTCAGCTATCATCAGCCTTAATGAACGATACAGGAGACCCCAAGGTTTTTTTTATCAACGGTATGGTGTGTCTGTGACTTTACTGGATATCATTTGTTAAATTAGCACATGGCGCCGCACTAACGGGTGCAACAAGTCATTGTCAGCACAAAGACGAAGACGTTTACAGCCAGGGAAAGGATAATCATCTAAATATACGTTAAGAAACTCAAAAGCGGTTACAAACCTTAACATGTATACAACCTGTGTATATTGATAATTATCTTAGGAAAGGTAGGATACTTTTTGAATGATAAATCTTTATTATGCTATGATTCGACATTTCAGTATAGATGATTATACCGATGTCAAGCAAGTGTGAAGTACTGCACAACAAACCGTCATATACATAATTGATAAGAAAATTATAGTGTGAGAGTCATTATTAAAAGTGGATATTGGTAACTGATGCAGTATCAACTGCAGGAAGACAACTGTACATCAGCCGGAACACAATGTACAAACTATGTTATTATGTATATAATATCAATTAGCGAATCTATGCAAGCTGGATAATCAACATGAAGAAACAATTAACTAAACCGAAGACATTATTGATGAGTCTGCCTCGTTGTTCAAATAGAAAAATAAAATGAAAATGGTTTGCAGCTTTTCCTTGCTCGGTTTTCCACTAAAATACCACGCCCAAAATGGAGAATGGGTAGATAAGTAAACATAGGTAATACATTAGGCTTTGGTGGTGGGAGATCAACCTCTTAAATCTTAAAAAAATGTCTTTTTTAATTTAAAAGCTTTCATTGAGTACAACCAAACTGACTTTTATATGCAAATATGTGTATTAAGTTCCTTCTTCAGGGCGTGATACTATAATTGTTCCAATTCCTTAACCTGGACGTGACCATACCGATCCTTCAAATTATCGACAAATTTCACTAACTAGCTACGTTTGCAAACCCATGGAACGCATGATCAGTAATTGATTAGTTTTGCACTCAGAAACCAATAATGTACTTACTGGCATACAGTGCGGTTTATGTGAGAAACAAAAGTAAAGATTTACATGATTCAGTATGACATACTAAGAAATACTTACCCAAGGAATTTCCTTTCCTCCAGAAGTGTGTATGAATGCACCCAACTAGCACTGTAAAATAATCCTGTCCCCGAGGTTTTCATATGTGAGGAACAGTAGAGGACTTAGGGATACATTCGTCAACTATGATGTTTAGTTCATCAGAAAACATTTTATGGGATCAAGTGAGTGAGTGAGTTTAATTTTACGTCGCACTCAGCAGTATTCCAGCTTTATGGCGGCGGTCTGGAAATATTCGAGTCTGGACCAGACAATCTTGTGATCAACAACATGAGCATCGATCTGCGCCACTGGGAACAATGGCATGTGTCACCAAGTCAGCGAGCCTGACCACTCGATCCCGTTAGTCGCCTCTTACGACAAGCAAAGTCGCCTTTTATGGCAAGCATGGGTTGCTGAAGGCCTGTTCTTCCCCGGGACCTTCACGGGTCCTGTGAGTAAGCATTTGTGTTATTTGACTGTAGAAATAGAAACACAAGACAAAGTTAGGTATTTTATTTTTTTTATAAAACTTTTATTTTAATGACATAGAATTACATTAAACAATTACAGTTTCTTTCATAGGCCAGTATCAATTACGTAAACTTAGAATTAAGTGTGAGCGCTTGGTTTTTCAGGTGTATGCATTCAAATTGCTGCACAGGAATGAGACCGTGCAAACTAGAACATCAGTACTTGATAATGTTATAATAAATGCCATGGTTATAGCATTGAAAACAGGGATGGTAATATTCACTTCCCCGCGAGAAAGGTCAAGCTTCTAAAATAGACCTAGCCTGTGTATACCAGGGTGAACAGTGACCTGTATACAAGTGTTCGTATTTTTTGTAACGTGAAGTGGAATGGTGGATCAATGAGGAGAAAAACGCATGAATGAAAATTTACTTAGTTTACTGCTTTGTTGGCCTGTTATGTCTTGCATAGATGAGACATGAAAAAGTGGATTCAGTGGGATTCAGTTTTAGACTCATCGTTTACTCGTTACTGGTCGTTACAGCATATGTAACCTGCATTATGTCACCAGACAAGAACATATAGTGAACCCCAGTCACTGGGATAATGGCTCTGTAAAGCATGTCTTGAACTTCGTTCTTCAAGGCCGTAAGGTCGCTTGGATCTATCTGGCATCTATGCTATTTCAACGGCACCTATATCTACATCGAGAACACACTAAACATGACATTACTCTCTGTCTGTGTATATACAACATAGCTAGTTTTACCGATTTTCAATATGTGGTCCATGGTTGTTATTGCTGAAAGCACTATTACTCTACAGTTAGAAAGAAATATCGCGCATGCAACGTCTTGACATAATAAATTTCATCTTGTTCTGGGACTCTTTCAGATTATCAGTAACAACTTCAAAACTTTCAAAAGCATTGATCCTAAATGATGAAGCATGGTCTAACAATTCAGTTCAATTCAATTCAATATTTATTCCGACAAACCACCATTGTGGTACATGAACAGTACAAATAAAATCATAACATAAAAGATAAATTGTTATGATCTCTGTATATGTTTCTTTTTTTCAGATTGTCATTGATAGTTTTTACAAATGTTGAAATATTCTTAACAACTGAATAATCATCTAAGGTGAACAGTAGTGCCATTTACTCTAATAAGTAGGGATATATTGGGATCTTATGTTGTCAAAAAAACGAACATTTAAATAGGTAGTGAAATTCGTTACAAAGATAGCAATTTCAGATTATTCTTGGTATATATTTCCAGCGGCCAGCCTCTATTGCCAACTAACGGTTCGATGTCGGAAATGATGTGCCGAGAGACGTATACAAATAATAAAAGGTATTTTTAAACGACGGCAGATGTTTGAGCAGTGTATGATAATTACCCTTTGAACTCACATAGATATGTTCCCTCCATTTCTTTATAAAATGATCTTTAAGAGCTGTTTCGACCATTGAGACTAGCCACTGTTTACAAACACAACTAGGGTTATCAAATACATAAGATAAGCCCGAACTGTTTAAAACACTTTTTATGGGATATCCATACGTTATTATTACGGAGATTAAGATAGCTGTCTAATTTGAAGAGTTGAAATACACGCGATGACAACCTATACGGGGAAGATGTGCTTTCTAGATTATACCAAAATGTGATCATCCTTTTAGCGATTGTACAGTTCACAGGAAAACGACCTAGCTCGCCCTAAACCATTAGGGTTTAGGGGTTGATAACCGTAGGCCAGTAGCAAACTTTAAGATGAAACTTTTCAATATTTACAGTATTTTTATACCTCCAAATATATTTCAGGCCTAAATGTATCAATATTTTTCGAGCTGTTCTCAGCAGTCTCATATATATGTAAACACAAACACAGACACACATACATATATGTGTGTGTGCGTGTGTGTGTGTCTGAAGTACTATACCATTTTCAACAAAAAGTAGGGTGTTTTTGATTTACAACATTGATGAAACGCAAGGAGGAAACACATGATGAAGAGAAATTAAGAGAAATGTGATGATCATGACAATTTATTCAATTCCCTTGGAAATGCTTCATCTGTATGGATATATAATATCTGTTCTCATATGCATTGGCATTGGCCGGTGGTATGTTCGCAAAATGGAATATCACCTTTTCTTAATTTCATAATTGTATATTAAGAGGGCGTTAAACAGGACATCGATATAATGGGAACCATGTCACATTAATGAGTCTTGTCTCAAATATACATCAAATATTTGCCTAATCACAAACAAATCTAAATACGGAGTTGTAGTTTCCAAACTATCGATATAACTGGAGAACGATGTTAGGCTGCAAAAATTTAACTCTTTTAATGATGACGATAGACAGCTGAATGGACACTATAATATACGTAGACTTGAGAGTACTCTTCGGATGAAAGGAATATTATATCTAGAAACTACACGACAACAGTTATGGATCGAATAGTTTCAGTTATATGTACATATGAAAATTACCTAAGCAACACCTAATTCATAGACCTATAACTCTGTGAATGATTTATTGACATATGTTGTATTAAATGATGTTGTGTGGATATATTCAATGTACGTGCATCGGTGCAATGCACGTGGAATGTCAAACCCAATATATTGTGGAAATCAGTGTTTTACTGATAACATATCTCTTCTTTCAGTCAGGATTGCATATTCAGTACCATAATTGTTATGAAACGTCCTTACGTTGTCAGAAGCTACAACATTGGAAAGTATTGGCATAAGAAATGCAGGAGACAAATTGGACATCAAGTTCGACGAAATCCTTTCCTCATTTCAAGATTCTGAAACAAACACAGCGTTACTAATTGTGATAAAGATCCTTGAAGACCTTGGAGACCCCATAAGTCAACAATAAACATAACGTAGCATTGTTGAGACTTCTAAATGTGACTCAAACACGTCGTTAAGGCAACAGTGGTTACCAAGGATAGCCATTTGTAGCAGGACCGTCAGGAAAGCAGGATACAATGGGTAAAAAAATATCAAGCGCATATAACTGTCTCCAGCTCACAAAGTAACCTGGTGTAATGGACGTGTTCGCTGGAACTTTTGAATCATGACGGAGAGTTCACGTTTCCGATGAGAGTCATTTCTTATCGCATATTCCAGATAGTCGGAGACGAAAAGGGACGCAGCTATGGGTCCTGCAGTGTCCAGGAGGAGGTGCCCTTTGGAGGAGGGTTAATACTGATATAGGGGAGCATTTCGTTTGGTTGCAAGGTAGCCCTCATGTTAATTCATGGTAACCCTAACAGGAGATCCTCAAGAAGCCTTTTCCCCATACTTTTATAACCATCGTCTTGCCCACCTGGTCTCCAATCTCGTAATAAATTGACTAGTACTTTGCATGTGGAATGGAGCATAATTCCTACATACCATTCAATCAGTTGTTCGTGTGGAGGGAGGTTAAACAATGATGGAAGGTCAATAGTTGGACTTGCAAGATATTATTATTCAGTCTCCCTGAACAGGATGTGTTCATAATACTAACAGTTACATACATGCAAAAAAAGTGAAATTCATAATGTTTATACTATCTTCAAATAAACCAGATGTCAAGGCAGTCGGGACTGTTTTTCCTCAGCTCTTTCTTTCACCGAGAGCATTCATATAGTATGGAGACCTTTGACTCAGTTATGCAATTGGGCCCTTGTTCTAGAAGTCCTAAGAATGCTTATCCTTGATCGTAGCTAATACGTTAAGAATGGGCTTTAGAAGTTCGTAGGGCTGCAAACGTTTCGAGAATAGCTAGTCAGTTCATGAAAGTTGCTCTTTCTGAGAAGACAGGGTGTTGCTTAAATGATTTACACATGTGTGTATATACTTGAAACCAGATTTAAGATGTTTTAAAAAGAAAGTAAAAGTTTGAAAACAGCTTGTTTATTCACATGACCGACGATTCCATTTTCTTGTCGCTGTCCTTCGCTCGTTCCAAGGTTTCATCAGTGGTTTTATCGCCGCCTTGTAGGTTGAGGACAAAGAAGGCGACACCAAAGAGGATCAAGCCAGCAACCCGTATACCGCATTCCGTTGCATTCAGTCTGACTCGCAAGGATTCCAGCTCGTACTGACCGCACGAACCTCTTACGCCACAAGAACTCTCCCAAATAATACATGTACTGTCGATGATGTAGCCAAACACGATTGGAGCCGGAAGAAACCCTGCAAGAACATATAGGATTCTCATCAGTCACAAAGACAATTTTAAACTGGTTGGCAATGCTTATATAATTATAAGTTTTTATCACATTTGAGGCATGGAGTCTGCATCGTGTTTGTCGCTTCGGAACTTGAATACACTGATGTTGATATTTCGCCAGGTGCAATTTCTTTACACGCAGTGTTCTCCACACCTACACTGATAAGATATCCGTGTCTTGTCTGAAATACTTTCTGTGAATATAGAGAAAGTCCTTCATTGAAAGCATTTATAAATATGGTTTGTATTTGAAATCTGGATTTGGTCGTGCATACGCTGGAACCAGTAGTATATCTCTCGTTGTACGGATTTTTGTTGAGCATTGGAGTCCAGTACAAAAGGGACGGGACATGACTTCAGTTTCAAGCCAAACGTTGATTGATTGAACAAGAATTGGCACTACAGTCTTATGCGTATGTAATCATGAGTTCAGTACAGGCAATACTGATATGGTCTTCGTATACCTACCTAGCAGGGATGATAAGAACGAAAATAACCCAAACGCCGTCGCCTTGTCTCTGTCCTCAACGCTCCTGCATCAACATACAAATGATGTATCAGTTCTGTATTCGTAAAGAAACGACTCTGTAATTAGTTGTGTTGAAAATATCGTCGTTGAGGACCTAACAGGTCACGCGCCGTAAGTGATATATTGTGGAGAAGTTCCGTGACAAACAATTTGACATGAGCTCGATCACACACTGTAAGGTCACTGTACAACGGAAGTGACTGACTGATACAGCATCCACTGAATCCACCCAGCATACATCTTCCATCAAATATACAGAATACCATTTGGATGGGTGGTAATACCATGATTTACATCACTGATGAAGTTCCTTAGATCTAATAAAACTTTGTGTATATAATTTGATTTATGAGAGGAATGTCATGTTTAGTTGTGTGTGTTCTCGACTAATCTCGTGCAATATTTTGTATGTGTGACGTACCTAATGAGGATCATGTAAATAGGCAAGATGGACATGGTTCCGATCAGCTTCTGGATCATGTCGACGGCGATGTAGTGGTAGAAGTAGGGGCAGTCGCTGACACACATCCCTGCCGTTGTCTGGCCGCTCGTCACCTTGGTACAGCCTCCATACATCTTGGGAACATACACACTCACAGTATCAAACAAGTAATGAACTTAAGAGCGGGTGATATTCTGTCGTTCTTATTTTGAAGACGTTCAAGGCCAGCTTCCACCATTAACCTTCTTGAAAACTCCATCTTATTTTATGATAATCTAGATGCGAAACGCATATTCACACCCTCTGTGGTATGCGAGTGAAATATACATCAAACGCGAAGTTAAACCACATTTGACTTCACCTTGAGCTAGTCATGAGCAATTTATTAGCGACATAAATACTCAACGCAGTGACTGATCCCGTACCGACAGACTTTGGTTGGTACAGCCAGCGAAACAGGGGGAGAAGTACGTCATCCCGTCGTCCCCGCAGACTGGAAAGAAACTGGTGCTGTCGCACGAACACACTCTGATGCCGTCGTCAAATGATATGATTCTGAAAATATTCCACAAAACCAGAATGAATTGACTGATATCCGAAAATTGTGCAGGCCTTTGACGTGTAACACATTGGTGAAAGTGAGTTAGGTGTGTTTACTACTGCTTTTACCAGTATTTCAGTATCCTTTCTTTTCATCCACATTTCTTTAACACAAGAATGATAAATTTCTAGAAATGCAATTCGATCTACATCATAAATCAATTGATAGACTTGTACCAACAGATCTAAATTTTGACATTTCATGACATGAAGTATACAGAAAGTTAGAGAAAGAAATATCTTTATATTCTCTGTTTCTCTTTTGTTTTTTCAAACAAGTTGTGCTTCGAATGCAATTTTTTTACACTGGTTAAACGTGCCTCCATTTGGTGCAATATCTGGTTCTGGAAAAACCTGATTGAATGGTTAAACGTCTTAAACAACGTTCAAATGCTTACCCCTCCTTGTCGTGGAACCCATGAATTTTGGGTGTGTCACAGCCCAGGAAAAACATAACAACGTTGCACAATAAGGATAGAACCAGCGTGAAGAGGGTAAACTTGAGACAGCCAGCTCTTGTGAGCTTCAGACGACTCGTCAAAAGTCCTCCAGTGAAGGTCCCGACTGTGGCACTGAGGAGAGTCTGTACGCCTGCAACACAAGTTGCATGGCGATTTCCAAATGTCATTTTGTACACTTGGGAGAGAATGGTCAGTAATATTTACAAAATCGGTAATCCCGTTTACATTATGGAGGAAGCTATATTGATTCCACCCTTAATGATTCTCATCTTTTTGAAGAACATAGGTTTTGAACCGCCCAGAGGAGGAGAATCAAAATGCAAATTTCTTTTTCTATAATTATGAAATGTCTCTTAATCGATCCACAATCCAAAAATAAATGGGCGGTCTCTTGTTATTAACATCAAATAAAATGGCAAACACACGTTTAGAGTTACTGTTTTCCTTTCAAATTAATGTACATATTGATCTTCTATAATGTATATGACATGATGTGCTAAACATTTATTTAGCATTTATTTGAACTTTATTAAGTTGTGAATAGAGATACACAGATTACAGTGGCATAATACTATTACTGTATTCCTGCTTGAGTTTGTATAACTGGCGAAAACACGGTGACATTTGTCTTTCACAAGCACGCTCTGAAAAGGTGTGTTCGCAACACCAAGCTCCATACCCTTTGGAACTATAATAAGCGTTACGGATACTTTAACGTTTTCGAAACAGATTGGCAGGAAGCCGTGCAAAATTGCATTGATATTGGAGCGTATCAGTCTGATACTTAAACCCACCCATGGTACACTCTCAGGACGTAAATTCTCGGATGACCAACGAATACAGATGCTGACAAACAAAAGAATCCAGCTGTTAGATCACGCTCATCAGGTTATGGTACCATGACTGCAGTAGAAATTGGCTAACATGAAGTTCGAAATACGTGGAATTAGTTCTGACTTTGCCGTGTCATTTACGGCTCACGGGAGAAAACAACGGATTAGGAAATGGGTCAGTCCCAAATATATATATTCAGAATTATGCGCATTCTGATTACCCACCTAGGATAATGTTTGTTTTGGATGCTGGGACCATGAACTGCTTCTCGATGTACTTTGGTTTGAAGGACTGACCTCCGCCCACGAGAAACAGCATGAAGAGCACACCAGTCAGCGACAGGCTGTAGATAGGACTCTTCAGAACACGGAACATAGACCTGGGCAGCTCTGCAGTCATCAAACTTATGATGAGCTGGGTAAGTTTTCCTTGACAGTACTGCTTTTGGATAGATCAATAAAGATTATGACGTGTGGATGCAAATTTGCCACTGAAAAACTTTTGTAAGGAACACACTTTCTGTGATACCAGCAGCTGAATGTGGGTTACACATTTATTCGGTTCTTTATTGGCATGATTATATTATGTACATATTCATTATGCTTATGCCACATGCACTCTTGCATCCCATAGTGTGTGACTTGTACCCATGTCACAGCTTACTTTACAATCAGAGACTACAGTTGCTGTCAAACTTTGCTATCAGCATTACCCAGCTATATATGGATGGCCTTTACAGAATCCAGTCAAGACCAGCCAATTCAGTGGTCGATAATATGAGACACGTCAATTTACTTTGGCACGCTGTCTGAACATACAGTGAGAATACACAAGTGTGCAAATAACATACGTTTATGGCGAACCCAAATGAAACATGCTTGTCATTCTGTAGAAGCACTAAAGCATGTTTTCTATGTGTGATTAAACTTCGATATTATGCCACCTTTTATTTTTTCTTTGACAGGAACGTCCTCTTTGGATGATTGCGTTTCTTTGGTTGGGACAATTCGTTTCGGAAAGTACATTAAAGGTATTCCAACGACGACTCCCAAGCAGCCGAACAGGAGGAAACCAATCCACCATGCTCCAATCCATTTCGGGTGTCTTGGTGTCAGCAGCGTATCTAGAGAGACAAAAGAATGGTTTTAAAGAGTGATCCTTAGCACGAGGAGGCCGAAAGTGTTACACATATTTGATTCTATTTCTATTCGGGAAACGCTTTGCACACTGTTCAGGACCAGCAATTGTTGTTGTAAGCATCATTCAAAGTGATTCTAACAAACTGACGATGTCATCCACATTTAATTCATATCTGAAGTCATGTCTTCAAGGAAGCCACTCATCTATCTTGTATGCCCTACTGCACACGTAAGCACGTTTGCTGCCATTACTCTCATCAAGGTATACGATATCATGATGTCACGACAGCGTCGCCAAGTTTGCATATTTAACCAGAAGGTTTGTGTTATTGTATAGGTAGCGCGAATACAAGGGTTAGCGAGCTAATCAGTAGATACTTGCGAAGCAGAGGGTAGGACTGAGACCCTGAGGCAAGGTAAATATAATCAACAATAACAATACCTATTCGTGGTAAAACTCACATCTGACATAACGGCTTCCAGTTGATGTAATGTTTTCACGTAACAGGGTAATTTAGCTACATCTTTTAAAGTTTAGCATACTTATTCATGGCATGGGCACAGAATTGAATAAAGATGTTATAGCAAACTGACCTTGAAGATCAACAGGTATGGTCCTGAACAGGCCTCCTAGTCCAACGGCCATTGCCGGGCCAAACAGAGTCATTGTAACGCTGATACCTGCATAACAATCACACGCAGGAATGTGAGTAGGTATATTTTACGTCACATAGGCAATATCTCAGTCATTCAACCAAGAATGTAACTATAACACAAAGACACATGACGATAAAAGACATGCAAGCATCAATGATAATATATATAATACAAGCAGCAATGACGGCTAAAGAAAAGCATCAATGATAACATAATACAAGCATCAATGGCGATATGAGACCACGTAACAGAACAGAAGAGACAAAACCCTTTCCACATCCATGAGAAATCTAACAAATTAATGGCATTGAAGTCCCTGACAGAACGTATAGGACCGGAATGTCAGAACGGTAATGGACAGGTCCCAGGTACAGTGTAAACTAAAGGTAACGCCAACGATTATAACGGTGGCCAGTAAGGGTATATTCTGTACACTTAAACGCACTTATTCTTAGTTTCTTCTGTGACTTTATCTATCCAATAGTTAACTGTACCGAGCTGAGTTCTTGAGACTCAAGGCTTTGGTGTGTACATTTCATTACTTTCAGGGTACAATCGACCATGTTCTCTGTACAAAGATTTCAAGGAGCGTTATATTACTCTTGCTAAAATTGTTTGATAACGCTTATAACTTTCAAGGTCTCAGAGAAGCCGGTTTAATTAGTCGGTTCAATGACGACAAATGGAATACATTTCCAGATTTGAATCATCAACAACTACTGCGTACGATGATAAGGACCATTTATAATGCCTTTGCATGTGTTTGTGACTATGTCATCGGTGGTCCAGGATACACGCACTTGGTATAGCCACAAGTTAATAATGATTCATATTCTCACGATATTGTCTTTATTTGGGTTTTGGTTGAGTACTGTTCTTACCGATGTAGAGTCCTGTCTTGGTCTTGATGGGATTGTTGTCATCTATGTACGTAGTTGACAGAGAGGTACGGGGCGATTTTCCAATACCCTGAAGAACCATACTGATACCCAACAACCAGACTATCGATTGTGCAGTGCCAGAATCGCTGGCTACATCCTCCTCACCACACGCATCTGACGTCATGTTGTCCGGATCGCAAAGAGGGGCCGTGAAACTCTGATCCAAAGATGAATTCATCACATTATCTGTTGAAAGCCTGGGCAAGTAGTAAGGATCAAAGAAGTGGCACATACTTGCTAAAATGCCTGATACCCCAAACAGGATGGTAGAAAGAGCGATAATTCGGGGAATATGACGGTGGCTTCCATAGTGGCTCACGACAAGAACGGTGCAGAGAAAACCTATGTCATTGCAGCTAAGAATAATACCAGTTGTCGTGCTGTTCATATTGAACTGCTTTTCCAGGGCTGTGACTTGTGAGACAATGTACACGGTCAACGACTGTGTAATCATGGCTGCCAGACCGTAGAATAAGGAAAATGATAACACATTTTTGAAACACTGTAGAGCTTGAGGACGACATGACCCAGCTCCACAGTGTGACTCAAATACATCCTTGTCACCATCACGTTTTGCATCATCCGTGGTCTGTGTGGTGGCCATCTGGAAGATAAAAGAGTGTAATAGACGTCTCGCTTTATGGTGAGCCATATGTGAAGGATGAGAGAATAATCAGCGAGGTACTAGTGATTACGGGAAAAATGCAGGAGTTTAAATATTGTTGCCGAGCCTTGGTGAGACACTGAGCATTATTTTAACGAGGACATATTTCCCGTAATCACTCGTAATTCGTTGGTTATTCTGTTTATTACCCATAATGTAATTTAAAAAGAAGAATCGCGAAATTAAAAACACCCGCAGACAGGACTTGTGACCTCAAACAGCTGATACGTGCTCATGTGCCATATTAAACCTAACTTCTCCCGCGTTAGCAACATAACTACGCTACGGAAAATACATCATAATGTACAATATTTTTGGGGAATGAATGATAAACATTTGTTAATATGATAGAAATTACCATACACTGTCGTCGAACTTAAGAACAGCTAAAACAGTGGCACGGAACATAGTTAAAAAATCACGACTGACGTCTGTCTAGTGACGGGTGGCGGTGTAGTGTTGAAATACAATCGACAATAACCTGTCATTTTTGGGAAAGTCAATGATCAAAAGTTGGGAAATCTAAAAGACAACCATCCCACGAATACATCTCGAAAGTTTTCTGTCAAGAAACGTAACAAGTTTGAAGACTGAGCAACATTTCGTTCTGTGGAAGGCGTCTCCCAGTGGAGTACAGCAGTTCCAAGACCGATACCCCTAGTCGGAATCCTGGTACATGGGAAGAATACGCCCTTTTGAGCGGATGGTTGACTGACCGAGGGGTCATTCGAAATGTTGAAGTGAAATACACCACCATAAATTTAACGGAGAATAGTGTATACATGTACAGAGTGAAGATTTACGGCATGCGACACAGACTGTGACGTTCGATGACATGGACGCCGACTCACATGTCTCACTTTCAGGCATTACTTTTAGTCCGTATCGTGCTGCTTCTATTTCCACTATTCAATGAATGAAAAGTTCTTATCACTCTTCCTATTAGTTCACCGTCAACTTGAACTAGGTCATTGACCTTGATCGGGGTTAACGTAGTGGCGACCATGCTAGTTAACAAACAATGCCAACGATTGTTTTAGTTTTAAGGTTATTTATTTTAAAAAGACTGTTTATAACGCTATTTTATTGCAAAATAATATTGTCTAATAAAAGAGTAATCGTATTATTTACCCTTCATGTTTTTCTTTTTTCAGTCTCGGATTGTGTGAGTACAGCACTTTCAAATTATCAATGAGACGTTAAAATTTATCAGTAAACTTGGATCATGAAAATTAGTGCCGTCAACTAATCATATTTCTTCTCTGCTTGGCTGACCAATCAACGTTGAGAATCACTGGACAGCACATATGCGAATATCACAAAAATAATCACCTGTGTATCCTAGCCTGTATGGGTTATAACAGTCGTTTCTTTCAAATACAAAAATAGATCAGGAACTAGTCCAGTGGCACTATTGACTGAAAGAAAATATATCGTCAGATTCAAGGCAAGAGAAGTGAGAGTAAATGTCGAGTTTCACATTTGTAAATATTCTGCCGTACACATATAAAAGGACAAGAATGTGTCATAAAACCAATACAAAATGTTTTTTTTTGTAACAAATACATATAGTATTGGTGAAACTGTTAACTTTATATCAATAAATATCTGGCAACAAGTGACATGGAGTTAACGTGAAACATGGCTTGCGGGTCCGTATGTTTTCTCAGTACTTTACGTTACAATACATACCGGTAGAAAATATTGTGTACTGAATCATCGACAAGCAATGTTAACAAATACTCACTGTCACCTGAAATCCTAGGTGGGATATTACGGCTGTCTCCAAGCTGAGCTCAGGGAGTATATAATCTGTTTCAAGGCTTCACGTAGCGAAACGAAAACAAGCAGACAAATACACTTCTTTTAAAGTTTGCGTGACAGATTCAGATCAGTTGTGAGTAGTGCATATGAACACGTCAACTGTCGCCATCAACACACCAGTAGCAGTTGGTTGGCTGAGGAGAGGAGGGTTATTGTGTGTTTCGCGGGCTCAAGGACAGCGATGTCATGAACGACACAAGGGTGCTAACTGCGAACTTATGGGGAAAAACTCATTTCGTTTGCTCAACGGACGCTTTGTTGAAGGCCTATAATGAAACAAACAAAAACCCAAACTGCAAGACACATTTATTTTCGTGCTCTCGAAGAAACACTAATTGCAAGAGAAGTAATTTTCACATCCATCACTACACAAATGTGTGGGATACTCCAACCTATATGTATTAAGTGGGGCATGGGTACACAACCCTCTTGGGCGCAACAATTACCAGCGGCCCTCGGGCACTGCAGAACAGCATGCCATCGGGTTAGACTTCTTCTTCTTCAGTTCTCAGCCCTAGTCGGCCTCACAGTCTCTGAACCACATTATTTTGATCTACTGTCTATCCATCCCTGCAATGCTACAACCTTAAATGAAGCAAGTTTAACTTTCCTCAGGATTTGTATCTCCCAACTCACTAGGGCTCCTTTTCAATTCAAATTAGCTCAATTGTTATATTAGCAATGCTTTCAATATTATGAAATATTCAGGGACTAAGCGTTAATCTACACCATGTCCGTGGTCGTTGTGCTCGCTAAATGTTTACGGCTGTGAAGGGATAATCCAAATTACGCCAACACAGCATGACATAACTATAACACTGTTGACAACATGACATAAGTGTAACACTTTTATCAACATCATGACATAATTGTAACGGTAACACTGTTAACACCTGCATGACATAATTGTAACATTGTTGGCAACAGCATGGCATAGCTGTAACGCTATTAACAACATCATGACATAACTGTAACACTGTTAACAACAGCATGACATAACTGTAACGCTACTAACAACATCATGACATAACTGTAACACTGTTAACAACAGCATGACATAACTGTAACACTGTTAACAACAGCATGACATAACTGTAGCACTGTTAACAACAGCATGACAGAGCTGTAACGCTACTAACAACATCATGACATAATTGTAGCACTGTTACCAACAGCATGACATAACTGTAACACTGTTAACAACATCATGACATAACTGTAACACTGTTAACAACAGCATGACATAGCTGTAACGCTACTAACAACATCATGACATAACTGTAACACTGTTAACAGCAGCATGACATAACTGTAACACTGTTAACAACAGCATGACATAACTGTAACGCTACTAACAACATCATGACATAATTGTAACACTGTTAACAACAGCATGACATAGCTGTAACACTGTTAACAACATCATGACATAACTGTAACACTGTTAACAACAGCATGACATAGCTGTAACGCTACTAACAACATCACGACATAATTGTAACACTGTTAACAACAGCATGACATAACTGTAACACTGTTAACAACATCATGACATAACGGTAACGCTACTAACAACATCATGACATAATTGTAACACTGTTAACAACAGCATGACATAACTGTAACACTGTTAACAACAGCATGACATAGCTGTAACGCTACTAACAACATCATGACATAACTGTAACACTGTTAACAACAGCATGACATAACTGTAACGCTACTAACAACATCATGACATAATTGTAACACTGTTAACAACAGCATGACATAACTGTAACACTGTTAACAACAGCATACCATAGCTGTAACACTGTTAACAACATCATGACATAACTGTAACATTACTAACAACATCATGACATAATTGTAACACTGTTAACAACAGCATGCCATAACTGTAACACTGTTAACAACATCATGACATAACTGTAACACTGTTAACAACAGCATGACATAACTGTAACACTGTTAACAACGGCATGACATAGCTGTAACACTACTAGCAACAGCATGACATAACTGTAACAGTGTTAACAACATCTGCAACAGAAACACATCTGTCATTTAATTTGTACTATGTAACTTGTGACACACGTTTATATGTAGTCTGTATAATGATTACACAATGTCATTTAGAAAGTGGTCAAATGCAACATATTTCATATTTGGCATTTCACTTTTTTAGTGAAAGTCGCGGTGGCTGAGCGGGCTAGGCGGCAGACTTTGTGTGCTGGCGATTAGGTGCCTGAGGGTGCGGGTTCGAATCCCGGATGGGACTCAACCAAAAAGTACTAGAATTTGTGCTTTACTAAGAAAGTGAAATCCCAAATATGACATATGTTGCAGTCTGTATAATGTCCATGCATACTGGGTGCAGTATGTATCTTGTGGTGTGCCTTTCTCTGTCCTATGTAGCATGCGCTGTAAGTTAGCACGTAAAAAATGCTACACGTTTAAATCTACGATGAATTATGTTCTGTGTTACATTCCTTCTACGGCACATTTGTGATGTTTATACCATAACTGTTCATTGCTGGATATGATGCGCCAAGAAGTACACGTTGAAATGTGTAGTGTGCCTATTGGCTGAAGGTCAGTACGTACAAGTGAACAGTGAAATACAACGCGACATTATTATTAATATGCACGTTGTATCTTGTTAGGACATTGATATATACGATTGTATGAATACAAAATATGCTCAACTGCGATAAATGTTAACGACTAGGACTGTTATGTGCATATATAATTATTCACCTTTAATGTGTATGCAGCTCTGTGTGTGAAGAAGGTCAACAGGACGGAGATTGTCTAATACGGAACAGAACGACATTCATCATGGCCAGTGTGGGTAAGTAATCCCTTTGGGTGACAGGCAGTCCACAGTTGTTGACCGCGTGCGTCACGGGAGAAGGACACTGCCAACGTCCTAACACGACACTACATCACAGAAAATGAGAATATACTTGACAAGTGTTACGGAGATGGGTGATCAAGATGCTTAATCTCTGAATGCATATCCATGCAATTATGACAATAACACACTTGAAGTGAAAAGGAGCGGCAGTGTGATGGGAGATTCAAAACCTGAGAAAATATAGACTTGCTTCAGACACTTTCATATTTGACGCATCCGTTAGTACACTGATTACAAATCTCTATTCATCTGGAAGATAAAAAGGGTCTTGTGTAACAACATGAGCATCGATCTACGCAACTGAGATACGGTGACATGTGTCAACCAAGCCAGCGAACCTGACAACCCGATCCCGTTAGTAATCTCTTACGACAAGCCTTGGTGAATACTGAACTGGCATTTGCTACTTGTTCGTATATCACACGACTCTGGCAATGATTCTGTTCGCTTTTATTATTACCACATTACTTCACTCGCCTCTTTCAGATAACGTTTTATCACAAGTCGTGCAATTCAAAACAAATCGAACTAGTTCTGACTCGTTGAACACACCTGTTAGTATTTCAACATGTCTTACGGGTTGTCGTTTAGCAATCTAAATGTATCTCTGCTCGACGGCAAACGATGCACTGAGAATCTAAAGAGAACAGAATACAAGTAGGGATTATTCATGAAGTGATAAACCATTAGTTTGTTAAGGTTACACGAGAGAGGCATCTCGCCTCAATGTCAATTTCGTATTTTGCGATAGGGTATCCTAGTGGTTCACTCGTAACACCGAAGACCCGGGTTCGATTCCCACATGGGTACAATGCGTGAAGCCCACCGTGGTATTGTGGTAACTCCCTCAGTCACACATTCTTGTTTGGCTGCCTTTTAAGAACGTCTTATGGACGGGATTGTCCCGGTCGTCGAAGGCTTCAGCTGCAAAGTTGCGCCTTGGGCATGACAATGATATCTATTGTGGGCTCGAATCTTGGTTTGTCTTTCTATAAGGTGTGTCAATATATATATATATATACACACACACACACACACACACACACACACACACACACACACACACACATAAATACGTATGTAATATACATATATACGTGTATATACATATATGCGTGTGTGTGTCTCTCTCTATATATATATACTCCCTATACGCACACACACACACACACACACACACACACACACACACACACACACACACACACACACACACACACACAGAGAAATATATACATATAACACGTTGGACACCAAACAATGATATAACTGTAATACTGTTCCAAAGTACCAATCCTGCCGATCTGACTTTGAAATTATTGTTCAAAATCCTCATTCAATTTTCTAACAGAAGAGGTACGTTTTCACCTCTTTCCTAGGTGATGAACACATGCAGAATGAACAAGTCACTCATTCTCTTTCGAGTTAAATGTAATCGTGAAAGGTACAGTACAGTCTACATTAAAACGTAGACCCTGAAAATATGTAGCTTTGGTAGTAACAAATAAGCCCATACAAACAGGAAAGGAGCCCCAGTGAGGTAAGGTTCATTTAGGGCTTTACAACTGCAGAGAGAGCTGGGCAGTAGGGGAAATAATGTGGTTCAGGGGCTGAGACTGGCTTCAGTGTGCACAATCATGCTCGCCTCTTTTCGGCGGTGGAGTAACTAGAGGGTAAATTGTTTAGCTTTGCTTTTAACGTAGAAGATTTGATATCAATTCTCCATATGGGTACAATAATGTGTGAACTCCTTATCTGGTATCCCCACCATAACATATTGTTAAAGCCCATATTCACTCTCTATTTTCGGAGAAGATATGGTGTTTATTTTCCACTAGTGAAGAAACATGCTCCTTTCTTACATTATAGACGTCCAGTACATAATGCTGGAACAGATTCCATGGGCATGTATATTTTTTGACATCACAGCATGTGACAGGTGAGCAGGGTTCATGGACGATTTGAACAATATTATATTACAACACGCAATCTGGAAGAGGGGAGAAGCACATTGTGATACCAGGGTCTTGTTTAAATAAAAAAAACCACTCAACGCGCATCATACATATCAACAAAAGTTAGGTAGTATTTACCTTCATGTTTATAAGTTACAGCTAAAGTCAACACAGAGAGACATCGTCTTCCTCTACGGCTAGACCAAGTCTGGAAATTGACACCACACGGTGCAAAAGCAGAGTTTAAAAAAACTTATCAACTACTCAAGCATGCTTTTGAAATACGATATGGCATCTTGCCTACTGGAGCTGACTGTCCTGAGCATGAGATCCATTAACAATGACAGGGCCTTGCTTGCTTCAAAGTTGCTCGGAACGCTAAGTCTATAGTGTATAGTGATTCCATGTAACCTGACAGACTAAGGACCCCAGTCTGTTATCTATAAGTATATAAAATTGTCAATTTATCAAACTATCAATTTTCAACCTTGATGACGTGTGCAAGTCAACATCGTATACACCTGTGTGTTATCGTTCATAATTTAGGTGAAACAATGACGATAATTTAGTAGTTAATGTGGAAATATGCATTTTATACATGACTCTCACCGCTGGTTTAACCTTTTGCGTCAGTTTTCGAGGCTAGAATTGATATTGTTATATGATATTAAGATGAGTGAACCGTATTATTTTGGAATGTATTATTATATTATGGGTATCACGATGTATCTCTCTCTCATTGTGTCTTTCCTTTCATATCTATCACTAACATACTCGCACTATACTTTGTATCGTCTCCACATTATTTCAGATTTAAAAAGAATGTCCGTTGTTGCCATACAGTATGTATGCGCTATATAGAAAAACTTTTGTAAACACTGCTGTGAACAAAGGTTATCACAAGGACATCGCAGGTCACAAAGTGAACACTCAAAATGTCAATAAAAGGTAGCAAATTAGTTCAACCCCACGAATAATCTAAGAAGTGCTCTAAGACATTACAGTTGCTAAAGAGATAGCCAGTATTGGCTATACATGTATTTGCAATGTATCTGCCGTGTCAATCATATTGAATATCGAACTATGAGAACCATGTAAATGTCATCATTGATCAAGGCAAGGACGTACATTTCTTTCAATTTGTGTTACTTTAAAGTGAAGGCATTCTGAATGACCTACATCAGCTGAACGATGTCAGTTATACACGAGGTCACCCATACACCATACAAAAAAGTGAAGTTCACTGGTAATATTGCTGTTCGAGGACATGTTTCCAGTAATCACGTCATTAGGAAACTCTGACCAAGACATGTACGTACCTTTCTTTCAGTTTGTGTTACTTTGATAGATAACTTGTGGTGTACTTCTGAGTCCCAGTGTCCATGTGGATAACACGACATTAATCTAGGTTATACAATCAGTACCCATGTCCTTTCTGTGTGGGAACGTGTTCATCTATAAGCACTTAATATTTATCTAACATATTGATGAACAAATGTTGGTATTATATTATCTATTTTAAAACAATTTAAACTCAACGCGTACTTAACGAGCGAAGCTCGCAATCGATTTATTTTAAATACACGAGCTGTAATAAACACGCGATCAAATGGCGACGAGTGTTTATTTAGTACTCAGTGAAACTGTAATCTTATATTCACAGTTGAGAAACAGACGTCACTAGTGTAAAGATGAATACAATATTTATGTATGGTGAATCGATCGTATTCTATGCGAAGAGTGAATGAGTGAGTTGAAATTTAAAGTCACATCGGCAGTACTTCAACCATGTGAAAGTTGGAATTTATAAGCAATAAATAAAAGCAAACACAGTCAATATACTTACCTGTCTGCAAAGGCCAGTACAATAGTTAGTCTATCACATATTCTTACACTTAAAACCAGCATTTAACCATTAAACGCTTTTTCCGTATGCAAACAATACGATACAAAAATGGGCTATAGGCCGCCAACTCCTGATTGGGGAGAAAGGGATTCTGATTATTATATCCGAAGATTACCAATGAAATGTATTAGGAGGAAACGAATGTTGCGCCATTGTAATATCATGTTTTTTCGCTGCATTCCGGTTATTGTTAAATAATAAACATCAAACTTTTAATTTCGAACAGGTATATTTCCCGCACAAGACGACGTCTCGCGAAAAGAGATACGATTGAGATGTCACCGAGTGAAGCGATCTTTACTACTTCCTGTGCATGTACGCCGCCTATCTGTTCTAACATCAGAGCTACAATCATACTTTCTTTGCTGTGGTTACCATACTCACCCTAACAACAATATGGGTTGTGATGATATCGTGTCCATGTGTCTATGTTGACGAGTCAAGTTACTGTAATTAGTTGAATATATTTATCTTTCAAACACCAGACGCTCTTACAAATATACGGGCAAATTTACTAACGACGCATGATGGATCAGATCATGTTGGGAAAAGGGGTGAAAGAAAATACTTTATTGTGTTAAAACGATTGCCACCGATCATTCCCAGAAATCTAATTTCATTGGAGGTAATAGTGAAATCGCAGTGAAATCATATGGATGGGCCATTGGAAAATTAGCGATGAAGTCAAAGTGGTTAAGCAGTTCCTGTCCTGCCATTAGGCTCTGTTCATTTCGCGAGTTTAAATGCCTTCACATCAGCTCTAACAACTCTTTTAAAACACAGATGGATGTAAGAACATCTAACTTTATTCTACGAAATATTGTCATGAGAACCTTCAGTGCATCACAGGACGCTGCAGGCCAAAAACGAGGTCGCAGTAGTGCATGGCGTCTACAACTGTGCATGAGCCACGTCAGCTTAACAATGTCAGTTAGTTAACGGCACTAGTGTGACCTCCATATACCAAACAATATAGAAAAACATACAGCAGGAAACATCTAGCTTTATGTGTTGGTCAGTATAAGTTGACACAGATCATAAAGTAAAACTCGAAGGAATACTGAATGCCCCACGTCAGCCGAACGATGTCACTTATATAAAGACAACAGTGCTCCATACAGTATACAATACAGACAAACATACAACCAAAATGTCTACCTTAATGTGTTGACCAGTATCAGTTGACGCAGACCTCCGTATTATAGATCAATAGTATAGAGGTACTCCCGAGAATGTATGTCGTTGTGTGTGACCAGCCAAACATGCTCAACACCTTGAACTGAACATAGCCCATCTGTCAGCATATGATGGATGTGCCCCATCAACGGGGAACCTGTGTCAAGGTGAAGCTGCTTGGAAATATCATATGAAATAAAGCATTGTCTTAGCAGTTCGCACGGCAGCAAATATCGGATACGTCATACAGGCATAACCAGTTGCTGGCTTACAGAATCACTCATCTCTTTACGTAACCGGTTTAAATGCTTGTTTTCGTTTTGAAGGTGACTTTAGGACTGACAAGTTTATTTCTGTTCCAGGACAGGTTGTTGGTGGATATTTGAGCCTTTTTCAGGAGTTTAAGGAATTCATATGTAGAGCATCTTGTAGCTGAATCAGACAATGTCCTATTTCTGGATCAGAGTCATATCGTTAACTATGTTTTATATATTCGGGAACAATGGACATTGAAGGTTATCAATATCTAAACTGAGGTTTTATTACATTAAACATAATTAACTTGTGTGCTCACTTGCTTGATAACTAAACTAGAATCTTTTCCAAGTGTACTGCATATTCCCTTTGTATAGAAACATATTGACCCTGAAACTGACGCTGCTATCATTATAACGAAGCTTAAATGTACCGCTATTGCATAAATTAGAGTATCTAAATTTGAAAACAAATGGCCCAGGTACACAGATAAATGTCATTCGACCTGACCAATCGTCACTAAACAGTGTCTACGATATGAAAGGTTCATGGATCAGTGTCACATGCACTGTAAGGTGAAACACGTCTGTGTCAAACTGTGATGTGTCTCGAAACAGAACATTGAACCCCTTCATATGCATCCCGATTCACCATTGACCTGTTGTGTCGAAGTTGGATAACTTGGAGTATTTACTAGGGTTCCTTTAACAGTGTTTGTACTTCTGGAGTAATTATAGGTATAGCAGAAAACACACACAGACACAAGCAAACGACATGTAATATTATACAGTCGAAGAGTTGAGAACGCGATACATAATGGCAGGAAGTCATTTGATCACTTACTGATTGGCCTGGAGGCAGTATTTACAACGATATAGTTGAAGTCATATTATTTGAAGAGCATTCTTGACTAACATGACAGTTTGATCTAATCTCTTCGTGACAAACATACACGACAGCCACCTCAGATTCTTATTGAGTAATGGTTGGATCACGAGCATTGGGAACCAGACTGTGAAGTATTGTGATGTTCATTACAATACGCCAGGATTTAAGGGCGATAACGGGGGCGCGGGGCTTAGATTTTCGAAGCTTTCTTACCTCTAAGATAGTCGTAAGGTAATGTTAATGCATGGCACTTGGGACTATCTTTGCGCTAAGAGAACTTCGAGAATCTGGGCCCTGGTGACGAGTTATCTGTGCAGTTCGTTGTGATGATCGTGTCTCACTCTAGCATTGTGTGCAGGAACACTTGCTCCCTGACACCTTTCGATGAAATGGAGAACACAGAATTAGACGTCCCTCGTTGTAGCCAACTTGGATGCGAAAAAATTCTTGGTATTCTTGAACCCAAATTTCGGTTCTTGCGAATGTCTTCGATATATACACCTGGAAATTAATCAAGCAACACCCCAATTTTTTCTATTGGAGCAACTTTGAAGTGTTCTGACAATCAAAATATGCCGGGTTGATATAGTTTGACACTTTTTTATTCAACAGACGATCTCTGACAAACAACTTAAAGGGAAAAAGTATCAAGACTTTGCTTTATTGCAACGAAATCCAAATTCTTAAAACTGTCTTAAATTCATGAAAAAATGGACACAATTTACTATTCATCCACAGACGTTGTTGTCAGGTGTATTAACACAAATGTCACATGGAAAGAAAGAACAGTCATCTGAGAGTCTGCACACCGACTTTCATCAATATCTAGTGTGTCCTCCCTGCGCACGCACCACCGATTCCAGACGCCTCCTCATTCCTTGGATGAGTCTCCGGATCTGATTCTGGGGGATCCTGTTCCACTCCTCATGCAGGGCAGCCGTCAATTCGTTGAGATTATGGACTGGTGGGTCTCTCTGCCTCACACGACGGCCAATAAAGTCCCACAAATGTTCAATGGGGTTGAGGTCAGGGCTCATGGCAGGCCATGGAATTCTGTCAATTGCATTTTGCCGCAAAAAATCATTTACAGCATGCGCCCTGTGAGGTCTAGCATTGTCGTCCATAAATATGGGTCTCGTTGCCAGAGGATGGTTCTCAAAATGAGGTACCACAGCCCTGTCAAGAACCTCCTGTTGGTAACGAACACCGTTAAGGTTGCCACGGATGGTAATGATATCCAACTTGCAGTTCATGGAAATGCACCCCCATACCATAACGGAACCTCCCCCAAAGGCCACAGTCTCCTGGATGTTCCGTGGAGCCATTGCTGTGTTCCTCTGCCTCCAGACCCGAGTACGACCGTCCACCATGTGCAGCAAGAACCGGCTCTCATCTGAGAAATGGACCTTCCTCCAAGAGGCAATGTTCCAGTGCAAACGGTCATTACACCAGGCCAGTCGGGCTGCCTTATGGGCTGGAGACAGTCTGGGTCGCTTGATTGGCCTCCTTGCCCGGTATCCTGCAGCTTTCAGACGATTCCGAACAGTCCTGTTCGAGATGGGTCTCCCTGGAAGCCACTCCTGTCTCAACCGAGAGCTCGAGTCGAAGGACCTGCGCCGTACAAGTCTCAGTAAAGCTCTGTCCTCCCGGACTGTGGTCTTCCTGGGTCTTCCTGGTCTAGGCAGGTCTTTAACTTCATTAGTGGCCCGGTATTTTTTCAAAAGTTTTGAAATTATGGAATGATGTCGTCCGATTTGAGTCCCGATTTGTCTTAGAGACATACCAGCATTCCTCATGCCGATTATTTGCCAACGAGTGGCCTCTGATAATTTCCTACGTGCCATGACATTGAAATGAATGAAAAACCGAATGCAATCGACAACCTGCGCTTGTAAACACCCCAGGGAAAAAGTGCATTTTTCGAAAGTTGAGGTTAAAGCAATGCACGTGCGCTGTGCAAGCTTCACGCGCGTCATATCAACCCATGAAAAGCTCATGCTGTATGTCAATACATCAAAATTGAATAATCAATCATCAAAATTACTTCGTTAAACTTTGTTAAGTTTTTATGTGTCTTTGAATTTGGTGTTGCTTAATTAATTTCCATATGTATATATGATTAGATACTGGTATCTGTATGGGATTAAGGCAAATGTTTAGATGTAGTTACTATACATATCCCATGATTTGTATCTATTCAGGAATGCAGGAATGTGTGTGTGTGTGTGTGTGTGTGTGTGTGTGTATTGACACACATAATAGAAAGACAAACCACATAATAGAAAGAGCCCACAATCACAGATATCATATACACACACACACACACACATACACACGCATATAAGTATATACACGTATATATGTATACATACGTATGTATGTATGTATGTATGTATGTGTGTGTGTGTATGTGTGTGTGTGTTTTCATAATTCAAAAACTGATATTTTGGTGTATCTTGTCAAAGGATAGTACCTACGTAAATATCCTCATTACGATTTCCCTCGATGTAAAGTTTTCGTTGGTTATTTTTACGACCGATATTTATCATCAGATTTCATGTACAATACGTTCAGATATTAAGGGATGTTGTGAATGTTCCTTTCCATACAGACGTAAAAGTAACAGGGAAAATTTTTAATTGAATAAAGTCGAAATGAGGGTATTTACGTAAGTGAGGTCCTTTGAAAAGATACACCCAAATATCAGTTTTTGAATTATGAATTATTTCGAGTTGTCACATAATCACAGACTTGTTCGAACCCGGAGTGCACCATTTTGAGAAGATATTAAGTGATTTTAGGTGCTCATTCGAGCTGAAACGAGCGTTTATGCTATATGCACGAATGATCATAGATAAATGAGACCAGGAAATAGTCTCAGTATTATCCGCTGCGACCCATGGCCGTCCAAACAAACGCGAAACGGCTGAACGGATTTATCCAATCAGACAACAGCTACTGTTTAGGGTTTGTCGGTTAGCATAAGCCAATATTTCCGCAAACTGACATCCTTGAATACTCACAGCGACTGTTCACTCACTGTTGACAGTGTTGTAGCATCACCAAGAGTGAGTGAGTGGTTTAGTTTTACGCCGCACTCAGCAATTTTCCAGCTATATGGCAACGGTCTGTAAATAATCGAGTCTGGACCAGACAATCCAGTGATCAACAACATGACCATCGATCTGCGCAATTGGGAACCGATGACATGTGTCAATCAAGTCAGCGAGCCTGATCACCCGATCCCGTTAGTCGCCTCTTACGACAAGCAAAGTCGCCTTTTATGGCCAGCATGGGTTTCTGAAGGCCTATTCTACCCCAGGACCTTCACGGATCAGCATCACCAAGAAGCGACCGTTCACTCACTGTTGACAGTGTTGAAACATCACCAAGAAGCGATTGTTCACTCAGTGTTGACAGTGTTGAAACATCACCAAGAAGCGACTGTTCACTCACTGTTGACAGTGTTGTAGCATCGCCAAGAACGATTGCTGGGAAATACATTAACATTATTTCACAAGGACCCGCTCAAAACGCTTCAAGGCCGAAAGCGACACTGAACTAGACCATTGTTTTGGATTCCCGAAGTAAAACTATTTTACAAACTACCACTTGGGGTGTGAGAATCCTAAAACATAAGAACCAATAAACACGATGAACGACTTTAGGAAAAGAAACCATCTATAGTAAATTTTAAAGCATATGGAAAGTTTTAGACGTCGAACGCCACGGTTGAGTATAAATCAATAAAGTCATTTTTGTTTTCCTTTCATTCAAACTGGTGGCTAGAGTTTCACTGACAATCGTCGGATCCTGTCAGGGAATTGGCCAAAGTTCTACAGCAACTCCATGCAGAAGTCGGGAACAGCGAACGCAACATTTACTCGAAAGCCTCATATGTCGAAATCCGGGCAGCGATTCACAGACATCTTCTTCAGTCACCATTTAACATGACCGTGAACATTCCTCATGGCAGAGAGTTTCACTGTGCCAATAAAGTATGTAGTGCAATGCTTTGAAACATAAAGCAGTTAGGTCTGCCAAACATCACCATGCTACTTTTGACGGGGATTTGGTAAAGATACGTAAAGACTGATAATTCTGCTAAACATCAAAGCCAAGTTTGGTTTGATCTCACCTTGGGATGTGAACGCTAGAGATGTGAGAATCAAAAGGAGCTATCTTTTTGTGAGTTCTTTTGCTCTTGAAGCTGATAATTTTCCCAATGAGTTCATTACTGTGACTCTAAGCGACCACTGAAAACAACCCTGGCGGTATAGGGGACAAAGAATATGCTACACCCTCATCTGTGCCACCGGTACCCCTCTATGTCCAGATCTGCCATTTAGAAAATCCAAAAAGAATCCCCCAAACTTGTTTTTCAAGCAACCATGCACACATGTCTCTGAAAGTGACGATGTTTGGTATACCACAACACCCTTGGGCTATAACATGCTAAAAACAACAATGCAACAAATCGGTACTGTATGATTGATTGTGGTCTTAGTACACGAACCACTTTATTCGGTTCATCACTGTTACAGTCTTATCACATGCAGATGTATTCGGTTCATCACTGTTATAGTCTTATCACATGCAGATGTATTCGGTTCATCACTGTTACATTCTTATCACATGCAGATGTATTCGGTTCATCACTGTTACAGTCTTACCACATGCACATGCATAGGAAAGGCATTACTAGGCCATTCACCAGGCCGTCAATGAAAACACTATTCCTAAATTGCCTTTGGTGCCCGCTGCATCTTCAGTTGTTACACATTCAACGTCTATTGTGAACGTGTCACACATTAAAACGGGCATGTCTGCTCTATTCCAAATAAGAAACAGCAGCGTGGTGAACAATAATTACTTCCGTGAGTAAGTTTGAAAGTTTGAAGCGAGTACACTTGATATTCATCCAACTGGTAGGTCATGGGCAAGTCTGTAGTAATGTGCCGTAGGCGCAAGGTGATTTTTCGACTGTGTATAATTGTATAAAATGGTTTCGGTGTTGTAAACTATGTAACTACCATGGTTGTTTCCGTGTATAAGAGCCACAAACAAGTGGGTTGAGTATCCAAAATAAGTTATTAAATTTTGCAAACGTTTTGTCATTGCACATCCTGTTCTTGAGTTGGACGATTCCACATCGATTCCTGGAAAAACACCCCATCACAACTCTAATCTCATGCGCTCGAAAGTGTCCGGATTCTAAACGCGTGCCAGTCGTGCTAGAAATGAGTTAAAGGTATTTTGTTGTCATTTTTCCGGTCCTGATTTCAGACCGATATTTCTTTCAGATATATGATGTCATATATAAAATGACATTTTACAGATCTTCGATCATGACCTAAAGGACAGCAGTAATGAAAACAGAATACTTTTATCTACTAAACAAAGGCTGGCGTGAAACAAGGATATTAAATTACAAGAACCCCCAAAATGGTCGTCTGCACCGAACTGACCGTTTGACTTGGCCTGCTAAAAGTCCCGACCTCAATCCACCCGAGCAGCAGTGAGACGAATGAAGAGTGAATGAAGAGTGACAGCCAGAAGCACTTTTTTTCAACTCATTCAGAAATGACGTCTCTTAGCTTTCATGAGCAGGAGTGTGGAAACGCCAGCAGAATGTAATTACACGTATTCATATTTTACCGATAGAGGTTGTTAAATCACCATTACATACATGTTGGTATACTGTTATCAGTCTGAACGATAAACGAAAAACGAAAAACGATTTTGCTTGGTTTCCAAAGCCAAAATGATATTATTTTGGCCAGATATTATGTGTATGCAAAGGCTGCATTCTCATGAAGTTTACTGCAACAGTAGTAATCAGTATCTTCTGAACATATTTGCATTGACGCGGCAATACTCTTGCTGTCTTCTTGGAAACAAGTTGGCACTAAGTGGGGTTATCAGTTGATCCCTTTATTGAATTTCGATACAGCCATAAATATGGTCGGTCAATAGCTTTTGCCCCAATGTAAGTTAAATTACCTTAGTTTCAAACACAACTCACTCACTTATTGATATGATAAGAACTCTGTCACACAGACATGATATATCGTTCCAGTCACAAAACACACCTGTGAATCCTATTGATTACTCGTGTGCACAAGTCACATTTGAAAATAGCTTCCACTCTAAAGTTTTAATAATTTTAATTTTTAATCTGGTTACACACATATTTTGGCATGTGTGTATTATTCCGATTAACATTATCAAAGTTATCGTCTCAAGCATATACTGAGTCAAAATACATGTATATACTTCACAATTCATATTCGTTAATACAAATGCTGAGTGTTGTGTACAGGAAGCTGACAGAACTGGGGGAGAAAGCGTCATGGTTCTGGTGCTTTCTGTGGGATTGTCCGCTCCCGACTTCTGTTTATCCAGGGTAACATTAATGCTGCAGTTTACCACGGCAAGGTGCTAGCCTCCCAACCTATTCCATTCATGGTTGCTCTTGATCCAGGTCTGCACTTTCAACATGGCAATGCCAGACCCTATACAGCCATCTGGACCAGCAACTGCCCGTAGAAGGCAGGAATCAACGTTCTTTACTGGCCGTCAAAGTTACCAGATCTCAGTCCAATCGAATATATCTGAGATGCTCTTGGTAGATGTCTGAGCATTCTCCGGAACCAACCCCAGAACTTGCAGGATCTTGATGCAGCTTTGCAGGAATAATGGCGCCGACTCCCCAAATGCGTTTACACGCATCAGCCATTCCACGAGGAAGCGTTGCTTGGCAGTTGGGAAAGGCATACAACAGATTTAATTTCCTATCTACGCTTTTTATTGATAAATTCTCTAACCACACGGGACAGATTTTTTGCGTTGTGATTATTTTAAATTTATCCTATCGACCTTAACAAATAAATGATGACCTCTATACCACATTCTTGTGTCCTTCCGTTTAAAGATTATTTAATATATGATTGTCTAGTTTCTAGTTTGACTCTGTATATAGAGGGGTGAATAGGGTGGCTATGTTTAGGTTTTAGCTAAAACCGGGGGAAATAAGCGGATATTTTAATCTTTTAATGTCGAACAGCTGTACGGCAAACCGGAAATAAAATTTAATCCGAGTTCATTAGAACGTAAAAGTGTTGATGACGGTGAACATGCTGTAGAAACTGTGGGGAGGAACAGGTATGAATCGAAAGTCTTCAGTTTATCAAATGCTTTAATCTAGTACTGTTTACAATATTCCCAAGTGAAAGCAACATTCACTCATTTGACCGACAACTAAATTTTCTTGTTCGTTTTCCCTGTCAGTTCAGGGTGTTCATCAGTGGGTTTATCGCCGCCTTGTAACTTGAGAACAATGAAGGCGACACCGAAGAAGATGAAGCCAGCAAACGTCGAGGCGGATTTCATGGCCTTCAGTCTGACTCGTAGAGATCCCAGGTCATACTGACCGCACGCACCACTTACTCGACATGAACTCTCCCAAATAAGACATGCACTGTCGATGATGTAGCCGAACACATGGGAGCAGGACGAAATCCTACAACGCAATATGCGTGACAATAAATACTATGATCACAAGAACATTAAACATAACATAACTCATAAGTTTCATCGTTTGGACATTGAATGGCATGATGCCACAGCCAAGGTTAGACACTGTAAAACCAAATCATCAAGGTGTTAGACACTGTAAAACCAAATCATCAAGCTGTTAGACACTGTAAAACCAAATCATTAAGCTACTCCGCTGTCACGACAAACATGGGCTGTATACCCAAATGCAATCCTCTTACTGCTAGACAGATATTAGATGATCACTAGATGCGCACTAAACGCATTTGTGACAAGAGAGGCGGTACAACGAATTGGGCGAGTACACTTGGTTGTTACAGGTAGCTTGACGATTATGCACGTGCAATACATGCTAACCGTGACATGAAATCAACACCGCTACTTATTAACACCTGTCTCGCTACTGTGTAACACCTGTCTCGCTACTGTTTTACACCTGTCTCAATACTGTTAAACAGATTTCAGTTGTAGTAAAAAATGTCAAAGTTAGGAAAACATGGGCAAATCAATGTTATCATGTATATGGACAAAAATTGTGCAACCAAAGCAGATTCTCTTTTACAAAGTAGCCTTGCTACTGGACTCTGAACGGCAACTTTAAAGCGCATTAAGGCAGAAGGTGGTAGGAGTGCGAGTGGACCTACATTTATCAGTCCCACCAAGTTGCGCAAACCCACAACTTGCAGTTACAAACTTGATGATTTCGACCGGTGAGCAGTCCGTCAATTTGTACAAAGTGTATATGGCGTAAAAAAACAACTACCCACTCTGGATACGATGTATGATATGGCAAAGTGAACAGTTGAACTGAAAAGGGTTCAAAGGAGAGTTTTCGAAAAAATCTCATGACATGGGGTTTAGGTGGCGAAAAAAGCAGTCAAACCGTAAACTTTTAATGGAACGTAAAGACATTGTTTCCAGCGTTTGCAATACTTGCGTGCAATAAAGAAATACAGAGAAGAAAATCGAACACTCATCTTTATCCATGAAACATGGTTGAATGTACACCACATTGTCCAAAAGTGTTGGCAACTTGAGGGTGAAGTAATAAATGGGGTTCAACCTCCGTCTGGCACCGGACCTCGGCTTATTGTGGTTCATGCAGGGTGTGAAAACGGTTTTGTTCCAAATGCTTTGCTTGTTTTTGATTCCAAACTCAAATCAGCGGACTATGATGACGAGATGAACTTTGATAATTTTTCCAAATAGCTCCAGGAAAAGTTGATCCCAAACCTTCCACTGCACTCTGTCATCGTTATGGATAATGCACCATATCATAGCAAGCAAGTGGACAAATGTCCGACAACCGCCAACAGAAAAGATGACATAAAAGCGTGGATACAAAGGCACAATATCTCATTTGATGAGAAAATGCTTAAAGCCGAACCATTGTTTCTTGCAAAATCCAACAAATCGGGCCCAGTCTACAGAGTAGACACGATGTTGAAGCAACATGGTCATGATGTACTACGTCTCCCTCCATACCACGTAGAACTAAACCAGATTGAGTTAATTTGGGCAAATGTGAAAAATTATGTCGCTTCACAAAAATTGCAGTTCACAAAAAGTTCCTTAAGAGTTGCCATAAATGAAAGGATGTCTGCAATCGGTGCAAAAGAATGGTTGGAATGTTGTAAACATGTTATAACAATTGAAGATGGTTACTGGAAACGCGAAATCGCAGTAGAAAGGGAAATTGACAGACTAGTGATTGACTTAGGACTTGCAAGCGATTCAGACACCGAGACTGATTCAGAGAGTAATAATTAAAGTATAAATCAGTAAGTCCGCCTAATTTTCCAGCATTGTTGTGTGTTGTATAATAATTGACACACGCTATATCAGGTTTTTACTGTTCCCATACTTTGTCATAAGAAAAGAGTAATCTTTGGTGAGTTGTCTGTATTTTATATTTTTTTAGTCACTGATAAATCTACTGAGTCTGGCACTGAGTAATCCCCAAACCGACACATTTGTGTACAAAGCTATTTCTCACTGACTTATCAATATCAAAAGATATTTTTAGTTTTCTGTACACAATTTTGGTGACCGTAATAAAAATGTGACAGAAATTTGGAAATATTGTTTGAATACTAACCATTTCTCTGGTACCGGTTATATAAATTTCCAAGACATGTATACCCGGTCGATCACCAAATCTAATTACTAAGTCCTACGTAGGTGATAATAAGTCCTACGTAAGAGATACTAAGTCCTACGTAGGAGATATGAAGTACTAAGTCCTACATAGGAGATACTAGGTAGTAATTTCACCGTGGCCCTAATAAGCTTCCGTACTTATTTGTTATAGGTGAAGTAGGCATAAATAATGATTATGGCAAGTGACAACATTCTGTCACTTTCATCACTTAAGGTCTGCGTCACTGTTTTTTCTGCAATGGTTGCATTTGAAACGTAGAACACCCAGGTAGCATTAGAACCGGAGAAATGTTAAACTAACGACCAAAGGTGGTTTCTCGTGTAAACCTTCAAACTGCTTAGCAGTGCCTCCAGCTGTTGTATTATTGATTTGGGGAAGAACTCAGTACATGGTTAAAATTCGTAAATATACTGGACAAAGTAAGTCAGTGAAATTGGTAATGTTGGTAATCACTTAATGAAGACATAAATCATTATTCAAAATGTGAATATATCCCTAACCTTTTTGTCCAGTATAATTATTATCTTTCAGATGCTTACTCTTTGATCTGGAAACCAAGAATTCGTGGTGTATCAAAGCCGAGGAATACCAAACCAACAGTGGACAATGTGGCTACAAGTTGCGTCAACAGGATAAGCTTGAGACAGCCAGCTCGTGTAAGTTTTAGACGACCTGTGAGAAGTCCCCATGTGAAGGTTCCGACTGACATGCTCATGAGACTCTGCATCCCTAAAACGCAAGTTTTAGACTACACACCAAGGTAGACGACAAGGGACAGACTGATTAGTATCATATTAAACAACTTGTATAATCCTGGTCAACTTCGGGAGGAATCTGTATTAAGGTACATTTTAGACGACCCTCACCTGACTTCGTCTGATTTCCCTAACTCTTTAACCCATAAGTCATTATCGCCAAACAACCTAACGTTTACATGCAATTAGAAAGTTAGTATAATTTTACTTTAAAATCAAAGTGCACACCAAGCACCTGTTCAACATTGTTCATAATTTCTTAATTCACTTTAAACATGTGAATCTGGCGTTTTACAGATTCCTACTTGAGTTCGTATGACTGGTGCCAGACGATGGAGTAATGTCTAAGACTTTTTCAGTCTTTTTCTACTATTCATACTAATGTTTTCTCGTACAGATGAACTATATCGTTGAGTTAAACTATATCATACCAGTGTCAATGTGTGGGTGGTCAAATACAGTAGTTCTTCTGTATAGAGATCTGATTCCTTGGAATCCTTCTCATTAGTAAAGCCCAATAGTTAGTGGCTCTATTTCTGATCCCGTGATTCACAGGTAACAAGCTCAAATAATAGAAATACCTAAAGGTACCCTTACATCTTCATCATAAACTGGATAAAAGCATTTGAATTCAAATTCGCTTCGGGTTTTAGACAACAGCATCCCCGTGTCAGTCTGGCGTTATCTATCGTGTTCTTTGTAATGATTACGTTATGTTTTATATTATTTAACCAGAAATGTCACGATTGCAAATGCTGTTATTTTTCTCCAGTAAAAAGTCTTGTTGGCAAACAGTCAAATGATTAACGTTCAACCATGCAGTTTGGATCTGGGGTAATGTGTGTGTGTGTGTGTGTGTGTGTGTGTGTGTGTGTGTGTGTGTGTGTGTGTGTGTGTGTGTGTGTGTGTGTGTGTGTGTGTGTGTGTGTGTGTGTGTGTGTGTGTGTGTGTGTGTGTGTGTGTGTGTGTGTGTGTGTGTGTGTGTGTGTGTGTGTGTGTGTGTGTGTGTGTGTGTGTGTGTGTGTGTGTGTGTGTGTGTGTGTGTGTGTGTGTGTGTGTGTGTTACAGTCCATCGGTACCTGGTGTGGAAGATGGTAGGACTGAAACACCTAGGCAATGAATAAATTATTGCTTCCTGATTTCAGATACACCTTAATGACAATAACAGTACCTCTTCGTTTAAATCGTCGCAGGTTATATGACAGTTTTCATTGAAATAATACATTCACGTAAGTGTGAGAGAGTTCATATTTAACATCACATTGGCAATACTTCAGCCATATCGTGACGAGAACATTTAACACTGAAATGGAATATATGTGCTTTATAAAAAAACTGTCGACGAAGGACAGTAAAACAACTAGTACATCACAATTAACATCAAAACTAGCGTGGAAAGTTAAATCTAATTTATCTATTTGGACAATACAATATAAAAACAGGATATAGATCACCAACAACTGACATTCAGGTAAGAGGTTTATCTAGCTGCATATTCATGTATGTTATGGTCATGGGGAATGCACAAAGAAACAATTATCGCACTATTGCCTTGCAGATCAACAGGTATAGTCCTAAACACGCCTCCTAGTGCAGTCGCTAGTGCAGGGCCAAACAACGTGATCGTTGAACTGATACCTGCACATCAATAGCATCAAAGGGAGGATAACACAAACATCAATATTCGGATAATATAAACTACAAAGTGTGGATAATTCTGGCAATATAAGGATAACACAAACATCAATATTCGGATAATATATACTACAAAGTGTGGATAATTCTGGCAATATAAGGATAACACAAACATCAATATTCGGATAATATAAACTACAATGTGTGGATAATTCTAGCAATACATGGATAACACAAACATCAATATTCGGATAATATAAACTACAATGTGTGGATAATTCTAGCAATACATGGATAACACAAACATCAATATTCGGATAATATAAACTGCAATGTGTGGATAATTCTAGCAATACATGGATAACACAAACATCAATATTCGGATAATATAAACTACAATGTGTGGATAATTCTAGCAATACATGGATAACACAAACATCAATATTCCGACGATATAAACTGCAATGTGTGGATAATTCTAGCAATACATGGATAACACAAACATTAATATTCGGATAATATAAACTACAATGTGTGGATAATTCTGGCAATATAAGGATAATACAAACATCAACATTCGGAAATTATAAAGTGCAATGTGTGGATAACTCTAGCAATACAGAGATAACACAAACATCAATAATCGGATAATATAAACTGCAATGAATGGGTAATTCTAGCAATACAAGGATAACACCCGAGGTCACTCATTAATGAAATTTATGTGCCAAATTCACGTAAGCAAAGCGTTGTCAAAAGGTAAATAAAATCTCCCCTTTATGCCGTCTACGTTATTGTCGAGTTAACAGCTTCAAAAGAATGATACGAGACTGACAAAAGGGACATAACGGCCCCATTTTCGAGTATAACTGTCTAACTCTACGCGATATATTCGTGGACATTTATATTCCTGACTGACCGACCTTCCAATGAAAGTTCTGACCAAAAGAGCAATATTCCTGCAGCTTCAGTTTTTAGTGTCTGCATTTCATATGTCTCGGGATACAATCGAGCATGGTCTCAGATTTTGATTAGCGTCATGTGACTCTTGCTAAAATGAGTTTGATCATGATTGTAACTTTTAAGGTCTCAGCATAGCGTCAGTCGGTTTTATGGCAGGCAGATAAAGGATATATCTCTGTATGAAGCATCTTTGACCATAATATTCTTCGCATATCATTATATTGACGTGTACATCTATATTATCTGACATTCCTTCGCATTTGGCTCGGACAATCTCACCTAATATCGCCATTATTTGATAGTGGTTCATAAATTATTGCTTTAGCAGATAAATCCGTCTAGAATAGGCCTTCAGCAACCCATGCTTGCCATAAAAGGCGACTATGCTTGTCGTAAAGGCGACTAACAGGATCGGGTGATCACATGTCATCGGTTCCCAACTGCGTAGATCGATGCTCATGCTGTCGATCACTGGATTGTCTGGTCCAGACTCGATTATTTACAGACCGATGCCATGTAGTTGGAATATTGCTGAGTGTGGCGTAAAACTTAACTCACTCACTTCAGCAGATATTTAGGAATAGTTAATAAGATTTACTAAGATTTTGATTAGTTCTGTTCTTACCAATGTAAAGTCCACTTTTTGTCTTGTTGGGATTGTTGTCATCTGTGTAAGTAGTTGACAGAGAGACACGGGGCGATTTTCCAATACCCTGAAGAACCATACTGATGCCCAAAAAACCCGCTATCCTCCACTGTGCATCACCAGCATCAGTGTTTACACCAGCCTCGCCACAATCATCTGACGTCGTATTACCCGGGTCACACAGAGGGGCCTTGAAACTCTGTTCTAATGATGAATTCATCACATTCTCTGTTGAAAGCTTAGGTAACTGATATGGATCAAAGAAGTAGCACAGACTTGCTAAAACACCTGATACACCAAAACGGAAGGTAGCTAGAGAGATGACTCGTGGGATATGACCGTAACGTCCAAAATGACTAATGAAAAGAACGGCACAGAGGAAATCTATGTCATTGCAGCTAAGGACCCAATGACTGTGTAATCATGGTTATGAGGCCGACGAATATTGAAAATTCAAAAACATTTTTGAAACGTTGTAGAGCTTGAGGACGACATGACCCAGTTCCACAGTGTGACTGAAATACTTCCTTGTCATCACCACGTTTGGCAATATCCATCGACGTCGTCGTCTGCAATGTGGGCATCTTCTGGAAAATAAAACTGGTGGTGAGGGAGGACAAATAACCATTGTATCTACCATTAAGCAATCTAATATTTCATCACCTGCGGCCAAACATTTCTGAGTCATTGTGACAAAATTGGAAGCCAGTATTATCTCCGTATGCATATCATAAGGACAACAATGGACATATACGGTAAAGGCATACGCTAAAATTCCTTACTTGCTACAAAGAAGTGACAGTTATCGAACAATTAAAACCTGTTGGAATAGAGTGAGTGAGTGAGTTTAGTTTTACGCCGTATTTACAATACAATACAGTTACAATTTGGCGGCGGTCTGGAAATAATCGAGTCAGGACCTCACAATCCAGTGATTAACAACTTGAGCATCGATCTGAGCCATTGGGAACCGATGACATGTGTCAACCAAGGTGCGAGTATATCACCCGATCCCGTTAGTCGCCTTTTATAGCAAGCGAGGGTTATTGACGGCCTATTCTACCCCGGGATCTTAACGGGTCATGTTCGAATAGAAAACATATCATTAGTTACACTGAAAGATAAGTAAACTGCAGAGCAAATGAAAAGAAACACTCGTGAGCGATGTGCAGAAATGAAACAAATTTGACATATCATGTGATTGCGATGTAATTGTTACAGGTAGACTTGTCAATATAACATGCATTGCATCAAAAGCCACAATAAAGAGCAGTGTTAAGTGTTAAAACTTTGTCACAGATTTACTCGATTATTGATGAAGGGATCAGGAAGACTGGTCTATGACAGAATATGAGAACAGGTTCTCACCGTCTTGAAATCAGTTATCTGTCAACCTGAGCTTCGGAAGTATACGACCTGACTGAAGTGTTGGAATAAAAAAAGAGTTACCTTTATGTCCGACAAGAGCATTCAATATTTGTGGAACAGTTTCTGATCTCTCCGTGAATAGAGTATTAGCAGACGTCAGCTGTCACATCAACACACGGGTAGCAGTTGATTGGTTGAAAACTGGAGGTTCATGGTCTGTATGAGTGCTTCAAGGACGCCACATTCACACACAACACACGGAAGCTAATTGTGAACCTATCAGGGACAACAAACCTCATGTGCTCACTGGACCAGAAAAGCATTTAAGCTGTGAGATACATTTATAATTCTGCTGTGGAAAGAACACTGATGGAAAGAGAAGTAATTGTCACAAATATCAGTACATAAATGTTTGGGATCCGCTTATATATTATAAGAGTGAGAAAATTACTATTAATGTCATCAGGATTTATCATTTGTAAATATGTTCAGCAATGTTACATTTTCACATTCTCAAGCCAGTTAAGTCACATAGTTTTCGGAACCTGCGTGATTATTTTCATTAGCGAAATGATATAAATAATGACGACGTACACACGCGCGCACACACGCACCCCATTTACAATTGACACTAAGGGCCTGCCTTGATTGTTCGTGCCAGCAACCTATTGTCACATTATGATATACATGATACATGGAATTGAGCGACCACGTTATAAAACATCATTTGCATAGCTCCTTAAGCAGCATTGATGAAGCATATACGGCCATTATGGCCTGACGTTTATCTGGTGGAAATACATTGAACGGTCAGTAATATAACTGATAAAGGATTTGCATATGTAATAATAATGTTCAATGGTAGGATCAGTCATCGGTTCTAATATATAACCTCTGGGGCTTATTCATATATAAATCCTTTTCTTCGCTTATTATCTTTATGGCTTAATCATGGATAGAATCTCGTAATTAAAAAACAACATGCTTGATTATTTAGGTCGGCAAATTTGTAAATTTCGACAATTATAGTCTACGGCTATCCGCTGGGAATAAACTAAACGTAATCATAAATAGATTCAATGATTTAAAAGACATAATTGATGAACTGAACCATGTGGTTTTGAACAATATATGTGCTTGCAACTTCTCTACTAGAACCATTTTATAGACTCTCAGAACACGATATTAAGAAAATCACAGTTATTAAAAATAGATGTTTCCATTTTCCTGTTCTAATACTAACAATAGCTGCCGTCATGTCTGTATGATCCAAGTTGTGATGCTTGTATATGTATATGCTTGTCATTAAAATTCCATTAATGATGTTTAAGGAACACACGAGCGCACGAGGAACTATAACTTTCATACTAAATTAAAATCACTGTAATATAATCTCCTTTTACCATTTATCCCATTTTTTCAACGAGACTGACAATGCAACAATTCACTTTTTGTACCAACACATTCTATCTAAAACGGTCACTCTTCACTGCCGTCGAGATCATCACCACTGAGAGCACCACACCATACGTTACAAAACGTATTGAAACTCAAACAATTACAATTATGTGATTTTGCCTCCAGGGTTAAAAGGGAACTTCACTTTCATCACAACCGATTACAGTGCACAGCCAAAAACAGACAGACAGACAGACAGACATTTTGTATTCAGTATAGCGGCCCCAGGTTCAAAATACAATCATAATTCAATTTCAATCACTGAGCATATTTTAAGTTCATCCCCTTAAACATGAACAACATTGGAGTGGGAAATTCGTAAGCTAACAGTCAGGCGAAACACCAAATATATGCCAATCATACTGACCATGTCCTGCTGCATTGTTAGCAAGGACACACGTCAAAAACTGAAATACCAGAATTCTCACTCTCTAGAAGCGGTGAACAGCACGAAGTGAACGACATAGCACGCGAGAGGTGAACACGTTTCACTTTTTAGGTGTGGGAAAATTGTCAATATCTACACACTTACAGAGCACATTGTCTCCAAAATCCATGCTGTAAAATAGAAGACATATATGCGTAATTCCACCAAATATCCTTCAATTCTGTCATCATACAAGTCCGTGAGCCTGTAAAACAACGTCTAGCATCCGTATGCATAAAATGCATAAACGTATCAAAGGTTAAGGTGGCATTGCTGTATAAACGAAAAAAAACGAAATACAATGCAACATCTACAGCAAGATGTCGAACCATCACTACTCTAAACTGAGGCCTTAGAAATGCTCCAAATGTAAGACTGAGTGTTCCTGTCCGGCGGCACAAGAAACGACGTGAGAATGGTGAAGTTTAGTTTGTCGTACAGACCCTGAAACAAATATATCCAAGAAAGCCCACGCAAGTCTAGAAAATGTGGCAAGCAGAGATTTCATTTGCTTCAGGTCTGAAATTGAAGAAAGGCTCAGGGCCCCATTTCAATATATTATATAACTTATTTCTTTTAAGTATAAACTTTGTCAGTAAAAAATGTTCATTTCAGACACTAGTTATTAGTCTAGGTGAGGCCTAAAGAACACGCACCCAGTGTGATCGATGTAGTCTGGTTTAAGTCTTCCAAGTACCTGAAGGATCACCATAAGAGAGTCCACTCCCAACATTACCGCACGGGTGCGAGAGTAGACGTTTACTTCTCCAAGCGAAAATATGGTTGGAATAGATAGGTGGGCCACAGAGCAACATTATTTGCTGCAACACACTGTTCCATGACTTCTGAGATAGAGTGACTCTGAAAACGGTTGAACTTTCTGGAGTGTAACAAACGAACAGAAGCTGTGAAGAGTTAAGGGCAACCATTTCACACAAGAGCTATGTACAGTAGTACACGGGTACAACATACTTTTGTTGAGTTGAGCACTTGATCGCAATTCCAAAATTCCAAAATAGACATACTTAACCCAAAATGGTTGCCACTGCATTAATCTCATAGGCTGTACCAAACTCCACGCGCTTGTTATCCACTGGACCAACTAGCTTTTGTTTCTATGGTGAAAAATAATATTAAAATGTTGAATCTGAGACTTCAGGGACTCGAGTCCAATGGCACGATAGGCAGTTTTCCCTATAACTTTTGTATTTTTCTCAGACCTCAAACCGCACTTTGTTCTGTGTTAACAATGCTGTTGAATTCCATCTCTTACTTGTCTTGCTTCATGTAATGTTCATCACATTTTAAAGGGGCACTGATCCAGAGCAAATTCCGTGGACGGGTTGTTGCTTTTTTATTTACTGTTTTTTCTCCCCTAACTACCCGGCTGATATTCCAGAATTCTTGACTGGTTCGTGACAAGCGATTGAAGTTGATTTAGACATGATTTCTTTGTAGCAAGCGACCATTCCGGCACAGCAAATCGGTCTTTTGCGATCTAATACAAAAGTCACCAGAAGATGACATATGATGTTTTCTTAGATTACGTTTAAGTCGATTTCCATGGAAGTCATGAAAATTATAAATGCCACATTACGAGTGTGTATTTTCTGTATATTTTTGTTATTAATTAAGTAATAATTATTATTGGGTCACAACATTTAGTGTTTTGAATAATAGCTATGATGGGTCACATTTCGTTTTAATAGCTGGTCAACACTTTTAGCATTCTGGTTTTCCGGAATTTATCTGCTCCTAGTTTTCTATGTGTCTAATTCCGGGAGACTTATTCGAGGGCATTCTACAGTGTTGACGATGTTCGTTTGTGCCCGAACTTTCGGAAAATGACTTAGTTTATATATAAATAGGCTGGTTGCCGTGTTGAGGGCGACACTCATACTGACATTCATTCATATTTGCTGGAGTTACAGCCAACACTTGAAATCCCGTCAGCGCCTGAATCTACATTATCTGCTGTCGCACCGATCGCTGTGTTGACATTCTGCCCTGGATAATTCTCCCTCACACCAAGACTTTGGTGAGTTTGCTATATTGTATTTTGTGGCCCATTGACTTAGATTTTGCCTCTCTTGAATTGTACCTGAAATCTGCATTGTTATATTGACTTGTGACTTTGTATACCTTGCTCTCATTGCATAATAACAGAATTTTGAACGTTTATGACTTGTCTTTGTTCTGTTTTGCTGGTTCACAAGGGGATTTCTTACATCGTGTGTCACGGTAAATTCTTAACCGTAACGCACATATCTGTAAACAGCAAAAGGCACCACTTCAAGATCTGTCTCATAGATCTGCCAAGATCTGTTGAAAGATATGAAATGGTCTTCGAGTTGTGCTCCGGAAACGAAGCCCATCCCTCCATTTAGAGACTAAGTCAGAATTGTAACTAACTAACTAAAATCTGCAAATAGCAAAACGCACACCCACAGCTTCAGATTATTATAGCTATCAAGTTTGGTCTAAAACTATTGAACGGTTTCTGAGTTATGCTCCGGAAACAAAATGATTACGGACGGACGGACAGACAGACGGGGTGTCGACTATATCCCCCTCACATTACATGCCGGATGGAAAAAAAACCCCAACAAATGCACCTCACGGAAAGCAGGTGTATATGCCTCCTACACACATCGGAAATAACGACAAAGGGACCTTTAATATAGGATATATTGATTGATATGTGCGTAACTGTCCGCTTTTCGATTATTTCTGTGATCCACTTTTACATGTTATATATTAGGGGAATTGGATAGCTTGCTGGTTGTTATTCCTTTATGACTCTTGTATACTTTGTTCGAGGTTATGTTACTAGTTTGTTACTGCAATATAGGATAAATCATGGAGGAGGAACTTCAAGCTTTCTTGCGGAAGAGAGCTGTTCCGGAAGAAACAATAAATAAAATGGTTGACGATAAGGTTTATCTAACTTTATTAGTATGGTCTTGGCAATATTAAAAGAGTGAGTGAAGTACACCAACCTGAAAATTATTTATCATGCAGTATCATAATCAGAGAGATTTTCTGGAACGATCAATATTAAATGCATTACATACATACGTTACATACATACATTAACTTTTCATACATACCCAATGCCTTAACTTTTGTTAATGTGGCATACTTTCATTTACAGGTGGATACGTTTGTGCTACAATTAATCAGCCATGAAAACCTACGCGACTATCTGCCTTTTTCAGGTGACAGGATAGCAGTAAAAGGTTTTGTCAGCACGCAGAAAGAGTATAAAACTAAGGAAAGGCGACCTTCGCTACTACAGTCTCTTCGGAAAATGCTTCTAATGAAGAAAGGTGAAGATCCATCTGATTCGGATGAAAACAATCCCCCCCCCCCCCCCCTACCCCCAAGTCAGACTTTCTCCCTGGTGGGAAATCGAAACTCGGAATGTTAGACAGTTTTACGTTTGATGTTATGAACTTTTCAGAAGACATTATGAATACGCATGAGACATTAGGTGATGTACGATCGGACATGCATGAATATCTTACGGCTTTACCTTGCCAGTAAGATGACTGATGAACAAAACGAGGATAATGTTAAAATCACTCCATCTGAACCAGAGGACATTTCAGAAGAAATACGAGGGGATGTCAATAAGTTTTGAGCCTTGCATAGAAAAACACAAAATATTGGTATGAACCACATTTATTTTTCAACATAGTCCCGTTGTGAGTCAAGATACTTGTTCCATCTTTTCTGTCAGGCGTTGATGCCATCTCTGTTGAAGGCGCCATTTTGGTCCTCAAACCAAGCCTCAGTAGCAGCAATAAGCTCATTATCATCCTGAAATCTATGACCACGCAAGTGTTTCTTGAGATTTGGGAACACATGGTAATCACCTGGTGCCAGGTCTGGAGAGTAGGGGGGATGCGGCAAGATTTCGTACACGCATTCCTGGACAGCAGCGGCTGCAACGCGAGAGGTGTGTACTGGAGCATTGTCTTCATGTAGAAGAATACCACGTCTGATCTTGCCGCGGCGCTTCTCCTTCATTGACTGTCGCACTTGCCTCAACAAGTTAGTGCAATATTCCCCATTCATTGTTCTTCCTTTTGGTAAGTAATCTATGTGGACGACGCCTTTGCTATCCCAGAAGACTGTCGCCATTACCTTCTGCACCGATCTGGAGGCTTTGAACATTTTGGTCCTGGGAGAAGTGACATGTTTCCATTCCATGGATTCTTGTTTGCTCTCAGGATCATAGTGGTGGATCCAGGTTTCATCACAGGTTACTAGCCTAAAGTGAAAATCTTCTGGATTCTTGTATCTGGTTAGCATGGAGTTGCTTATGGTGACCCTTGTTTGCGTCATTTCATCTGTAAGCATTCTTGGAACCCATCTTGCGCACACCTTAGACATGACGAGATGTTCATGAAGAATTGTCTCGATCCGTGTGAAATGCCTGTGGTCTCCTCTAAGTCGTGGAGTGTGATTCGACGATTTTCCAGCACAAGTCTATGCACTCTGTCAATGTTTTCCTGACTAGTGTTTGTTGTTGGGCGACCTGGACGGGGGTCATCTTCAAGACTCTCTCTACGATGCTTAAATTCATTGACCCATCGTTTGATGGTAGCAGATGAAGGGGAAGACGTCCCATAAACTGCTGAAAGCCTTTCTTCATTGTTCTTCAACGAGTTTCCTTCAAGAACTAAAAACTTAACTACTGCTCTATACTCAATTTTATTCATTTTCACTGCCGTGAGGGGGGTCTCTTTCTGTCAATGTGAGCTGTTCAATAATTTCTGAGAGTAGGATACCAAAACTCATATATATCACATCAGCTACACCCCAAGGTTCAATGTCGTACCATAGGCTGTGACACCTGGGTATGAAAAATGCTCAAGGCTCAAAACTTATTGACATCCCCTCGTACATACAAGCCAGTGAGGCACACCGCTGTGTACCTTCAAGTCTGTGTACATGTCAAGTCATCTTTTGCCTAGTCGATTAGTACGAATATGATGTGTGTAACACGTGTCAGAGGCGTTTGTAGAATGTTGTGTTTAATTTCTGAAAAGGCTTGCCACATATTGGATAATAATTACCGATTTACCGTCTTCCTGTTACAAGATATTTCTGGTGTTCTCCGATATTGCTGGAATAGTGCTAAAAGCGGCGTAAAACCAATCTCACTCACCTGACATAGGAGTGGCGTTGTCCAGACTATGCTATGATATGGACAGACTAGGTTGACAAGTGGTGGCTGTCATATAAAACCTGGTATCGGACTTACCTGTGCCTTCAAACTGAGAGTATAACCCGGAGGCGTCAAATACTAAGTGTTGACCGACACCAACGATATATGCCCCTCAAACACCCATATAAGGTATGCGTGAAAGACTGAGCTCAGTCTGGTAAAGCGTGTTGTGTTATCGCCAACTGGAAACAGTTGATTCGCTGTGGAGATTGAAATACTGTGTGCAACAGCAGTGTCATGAACAACACAGAGGAAATGGCTGTGGAAACCACACCTCATATGATTGGTGAACTATTTCTTCTAAACATTGCAGCTGTTACGTTATTTGTGCCACACTGGAGGAATATAATAAATGAATATTAATCAAAACCTGTGAGATGTATGTTTGTGCCTTGGAAGGAACACTAATGGCAAAAGAAGTAATAGTCCCACGCCCGGACCACGGGGTCTAGCTTTTCACTACTCATCAATTTGGTAGACTTGAATTATATTGACCATTCCCTACACAATATATAGGCGGTGGGGTAGTCTCTTGGTTAACGTGTTCAGCTCGTCACGCTGAAAGGCCGGGTGTATTTCCCCACAAATGTACAATGTAGTAAGCCTATTTCTGGTTTCCACTGTCGTGTTATTGCCGAAATAGTGCTAAAAGCGGCGTAAAAAAACAATTTACATTTACCCATTTTCTACACAATAATCAAGCACGCTGTGGCATAACTGAAATACTGTTAAATTTGTCGTTCAAAACAAACGTTCATGATTGAACTTGTTTATGCATGTTGCCCGTCAATGTTCTTCATGTGTACAATGATACACTTTTACATTATGTACGTTTATGCTTGACGCATTCATATTGAACATAAACACACGAGGTGAACCGGTCGGGCTGCCCTTGTGTACGTGGAACATTGAGTAGTGTGTTTATTAGAAACTGAGTATTGAAAAAAATCACTTGATAGATACACTTTCAACTGAAACAGTTGTAACAAAAGAGGGAATATTACAAGGGTTCGTGCACTAACCACATACATGGGCACTCAGTTCCACACATGGGTTACTGGTCGTTACAAATGTCGGTTTCGCCACGAAGTTCAGACATGAGACCTTCATACCAGGACTCCGAAATTCATTTAGAAATTTATATAATTTGTGTAAGTTTCACTGTTAATATTTGGTTCAAATAATATGTGTCACTGAGTATCATCATTGCAGTTTGAAATATTTTCTCGTTATTATACTGGTCGTTTAGTGTATTTTCAGTAGATCACATTAAGGTTTAATTGGTACGATCAAATTTATCGAAGTAATGATGCGATCGATCGATGTTTCATTAACGTGGCCATTTCAGTTCTATGTATTCAGGTTATTGTAGTGAAAGGAAAGGGTTGATAAGAAACATAGGCATAATTACCGTAACATATTCTGGTTTATGTGCAAATGGTACGAAACCGAATTCGGCGCAAGCACACGGAAATGACGAATAATTTCCAATAATATCAAATAGACTACGGTGATATAATCATATCTTATCATGTTGACATAACTAGCTACTCTGAATCACAAATGGTCATTCCAAATTGGCGAACGCTCGGGTTAACTTAACCCACATTGCTAATGCTAAAAGTGATCAGAATGTAGTCTATGTGTTAGAAGGTTTTAAATTTGAATTAAATTAAGTTAAGTCTGGACGTAATATTATCACACAAACAAAGACTACAGACTGAACTCACTATCAGACAGATCGAATCTGGGGGCCTCCTCCTCCTCCTCCTCCTCATCATCATCATCATCGGGCAGTGGCATGTTGAGAAGATCTTCCTCAACTGCTAATGTGTCAGTTGTTTCCAAAGACAGCTCCGAAAAGAGATATGAGACTTTCATTTTTAGGGAGAGAATCCTACCCTGTTAATGATTTTTTTGTCACACCATGCTGGCCCATAATAAATACTGCATGCAAGATCCCTGTCTGTGACACAATTCAGATACTGAATGAGGGAAAATTGATACAACAATCACAAAATATCTTGACAATGCGTTTGTCTTGAGGAAAGTATGTTATGATTTACTGGGCAGTGATACCGTGACATCAGGAAAATACCTTTAAATGTATGCATGTTTTTCAAACAAAGATAAAATCTGTATTTAGCTTGTATCACTGATATTGGCGTCATAATCTTCATCAAGTTAATTCTCATCCACCGATTATTCTTGTCCTCTGCTGAAGTTGAAATTATTTAATTCAATTGACAGAACTCACTACTGTAATAACAAAACAGACACATATGATTTTAAAAGAAGTGAAATAAGAGTACTAAACTACAAAGACTGAACTTTGTACCCTTTATTTACAGTATACTGTTTTGACTGGCAGTTGTTTCACCCAGTAGAGTTGTGAAACGGGAGAGAAGATTAAAGTATAGTTTCTGCAGTTATTATTTCTAGCTTTTTTATCCTCATAAGTCATAAATAACGATGGTAGTGACGTTAAACAAGGTGCCTGGTATGGTGCTTCGGGAGAATGGAGTAAACATGCTGCCAAGGTTGACACACTGTCATGATGCTCACTGGCAATCACACTGGCATCTATAAACATAAATCAAGAGTTCACTTATCTATAAATATACAACACAATCACCAAATCAACACATTGTTTCCGTAACAGCTTTGACCACTTATTTTGGCAGTATGAGTACACTTGACAGACTTAAACAGTACATTAATACATATGCAGTCTTACCTGTAAAATAGTTGCATGAGAGTGATGGTGAGGAGTATGGAAAGACGAAGATTTGTGTAATGTGAGTGAGTGAGTGAGTGAGTGAGTGAGTGAGTGAGTGAGTGAGCGAGTTAATACTTAACGACACATGGGCAATATTCCAGCCATATCATGACAACACGTTTGATATAGAAATGAAATATGCATACACTATAAAAACCTGTCGTCTAAGGACAGAAAAGCATCTAGAATATCACAATTACAGTTAAAACTAGTGGGTAACGTTAAAACTAATATCACCATTTGAACAATACAACGTAAGAGCTTTCTGTAGATTGCCAACAACTCAGGGTAGATCGCCATACTAGGAACCATGGGGACTTACAGTACATTTGCTTCCCGCATGGACCATAGTTTGATTTACATCATCCCTTCAGCCATTACCAATTTAAGAAATCTAGCTATAAATTAAAAGACAGATATTCTACGTAAGTATAATATATACACGTCTACGAAATCACCGTCTACGAAACAGTCTGGGTTACGAATTCACCGCGTCTACAAACTGGTTCAGCCTACGAAAATACCGCCTCCCACTGAAATCCGGTCCAGGCGTGATAGGAAGACTTACGTAGTGGAGATGTTCTCGATGTTGATATCGACCAAGTCCCTTCATGATCATCGGTATCCTTTGCTTGAATACTGAATAAATGCCATACACAATATAAGCATACTGTAATTGGGACAATGCGATCATGTGCAGAAAGGAATCTGTTTTGTTCACAAGTTACTACACAGTAAAATCATAACGTAATCAGGCCGCTGGGTAGAGCCAAAAAGCAAATCTACATTATTATTTATCTCTTTTGTGATTAATAGCAGGGAAAAACTTACTTCTTGTAGTCGCAGAATTGGTCGTGCACATCGAGCATATGTTTCATCATATCGCTCTTGCTTGACCTTGTGTTTTCACGCAAGCTGTTGTATCGGCCATAATGCACTCCACTTGAGACTGGTTTCCTTCTTCTTGTATTCTCCGCTTCTTTGCTGATTCTGTCGTACTTCTTCGACCAATAACCAGAGTGAAAGTAAATCCATTTCGCCGGGTGACAGGCTTTGTTTATAAATGGGGAGCTACCCACGCTCTGTTGTTTATAAACTAGTGTTACTCTGCTCTGTATTTACGAAATAAGTGCGTTCACGACTGGCGCAACAGAGGTTACGAACCGGACAGGAATTACGGAGTATCATCCGAGCACTCATGGGAGGAAAACAACAAAAGCAACAACCGTCTAAATGGCTCCGCATTAGTGCCCCTTTAATTACTAGAGTTACATTTATAGCTGTGATAATCTGGTCGTTTTGCTGTCCTTCCTCGACAGGTGAGTTGGATGTAGCGTCCCTTTTTGAAATATTCCAACAATATCACAAAAAATGACAGATTTTATAATTTACCTTTTATTATTATAATTCAAGAACTTTTTTTCACGATTGGCTGAAATACTGCCACTGTGACGTAAAGATGCACTCACTCATAAATGCAATCCTACATATGCACGAACCCGAGAAGAACAGGGTTATTGATGTTCATTTACCCATGCTTGTCGTAAAAGGTCACTAACGGGATCGGGTGGTCACGCTAACTTAGTCGACATATGTCATCCGTTTGCGAAGGTCGATGCTCGTGTTGTTGATCACTGGATTATCTGGTCCAGACTCGATTGTTTTAAATACTAACGCCATATAGTTGGAATATTTCTTAGTGCGACGTAAAACTAAACTCACTTCCTCATTCATGCACCATATTCGCCCAATCAGATTCATTTTCCACGGGGAACTATTGACGGAACACCGCCTGCCTCAGAATCACGTTTCCATAATTATTCACAGGTCTTTATCGAAGGTGAACACCGCCCGCAATCGGTTTCCCAGACCTCCCATCAAGGAACGGCCGTCACATAACCTGTCTGTAGTAAGCTGTATCGGCACTTCATCATACACAATTGCGAGATGTATGTGGAGTAATCTTTAAAGATTCCCAGGCTGTGCTTACTCTAACTACGACGACGGACCACCGACAAGACCGCTGGAAGAATGGGCGCTGTTTTGATGCAAGTGCCAAGATCTGGATTTTAATCGTTGTTCAGTCGTTCTAGGTGAGGATATTGACAATCATGACAGTCGCAGAATAAGTATATAGAAGGTGACAGGAACACGTGCTAGAAACTACGATCTGTTGACATCCTATGTCAAACAGTTACTAATGCGATCTTCGGTCAAGGGACATAGATCGATTACAACTCTGATAGACATGTTTGTTGATTTTACCAAGTAGTTACCTTGTGGAAACGAATACCAGTTTGGATAGATTTGAGGGAGTGTATTTATAAGGTAAATGTTTACGTGTTGGCGCAGTAAGATGAAATTATTACAAACACAATGAAGATAGAATGATAAGTAATGATGTTCTCGGTATTGGGCGCTGTTCGGTTGAAAATGTGACGGATCGTCAGCGTGTATTGATCGCGTGCTTCCGAATACCAAACCAGGTCAATAAGAAACGAGCGATGACTCATTGGTGTGATGAAGTACAAACTGTACACTTTGGATAAACGTTTTCTGTTCGCTGAATGTGTATGTGTGTAAGTGTATATATGCAATTATACAACAATTACGTGTATGAGTGTAAATATGTATGTACGGTTGCCCAGCAATTGCGGGTATGTGTGTAAATATGTATGTACAGTGCTATACCAATTACGCTTATGTGTGTAAATGTGTGTGTACAGATATACATCATTTACGTATATGTGTACAAATATGCATCTAGTTATACAGCCATTAGGTGTATGTGTGTAAATGCGTATGTACAGTTATACAGCAGTTACTTGTATATGTGTAAATATGTGTGTACAGTTACGCAGCAATTACATTATATGTGTGCAAATATTCATATAGCTATACAGGCATTAGGTGTATGTGTGTAAATGTGTATGTACAGTTATACAACAATCACGTGTATGTGTTCAAATGTGCACTTACAGTTATGAAACAATCACGTAAACGTGTATGTAGTTATACAGCAGTTATAATATAGTTGTCAATAGCAGCACGGTTAGCATTATAGCATTAATATGTGTCAATAGCAGCGCATATATATAATGTGTGTACTTTGTTCTTTGCCTGGTAACTACCTAAACTGATTCTTGTGGTTATCATAATGATATATCTCACGTGTCTCCTCTTCCATATCATCTAAACTGTATCAATCAACTAAAAGTTTATCTCCCAACAATGGTTATTGCATCCCGAAACAACTGTCCCCGCAGAGCACAAAGAGGTGAACATACTTTGCACGAGGCATTTACACCAGCGGTTGTTTATTTCACAGATTCTACATCACGGTTTGAAAATAAGGGATGTCCAAGTGGTACCTTGTCCTGGGACTAACAGTGGTGCTGTTTGAAGAAGTGTCAGCAGCAGGAAGTATGCAACTATTTTCTCTAGCATGTATTGGAGGAGCATGCTGCAGCAAGAGATAAAATAAGTTGTATTTTTATCCTCAGGCTACTTAGAATGAGTGAGTGAGTTTTAGTTTTACGCCGCACTCAGCAATATTCCAGCTATATGGCGGCGGTCTGTAAATAATCGAGTCTGGACCAGACAATCCAGTGATCAACAACATGAACATCGATCTGCGTACTTGGGAACCGATGACATGTGTCAACCAAGTCAGCGAGCCTGACCACCCGATCCCGTTAGTCGCCTTTTACGACAAGCTGAGTCGCCTTTAATAGCAAGCATGGGTTGCTGAAGGCCTATTCTACCCCGGAACCTTTACGGGTCTCAGGCTACTTAGAAGTTCTAGGTGCTTTAAATTAGAAAATATAACTACTCTCTTTTTAGTTTTACGGACCTTTACCGTTGATTCAGTACCGCTAAATATTCTATTGTGCAGTCTTAAATCAAAGATAAAAGGTCCTCAAAACTGAAAAAAGATGAGCTTTATTTTTATGCTTCTCTGTTATACGAAAAAACACAAAAAGATTATATAACTGTACAGGACATGAAGGGGATTTTTCCTGGAAATTTCTTAGGATCGTCCAGTTGCGTCACAGGTTATGAGTTAAATAAGACATTTTCAACTACATTGATATCAATGCTTTATTTCAGGAACCAATATGATCGTATTTGTAAGAAGTAGCATGAACACGTTACTCCACACCGTGATTTTTCTCAAGGCAATTCTTTCTCCTCAAACTGTCATATAATCACCTCTTTTACTGTCTTTTGTCGATTACCTTGTATGACAGTAAGTAATACTGCCGACACGATGTGAAAACACTAACTCACAATTAATCTCAGTTGCATGACAAACGACCAATTACAACAGTGAACTCGCTAAATTTAGTCACGGAAGTAATTATTGATAACCACGCTGCTCCTGACAATTTTGGATGGACCTGACATGCCAGTTGTTACTTTGGAATGTACGAGGGTTGAGTAATACCGACGGGTCGGAAGCGGACATGTTAGGACGTGTGTTGTCGACCTCATGCCCGTTCTATCTGGACAGTTTGACTGTCGCTTTTGCGCTATTGGCGAATCAGTGTTATATGAGGACAAACTCGAGCAGTGTTGTGCCCAGTAATCGTTCCCTTGGTTCCATCCCCCCACGAGTTGTAGAAACGACACGACGTCTACTATTTTCCAATTATCAAATGTGAAACGAATTATCGTTATCTGCAGAATTTTCTAGCTTCAAAGTCTGTTTAGTGGGACTGGGATAAAAAAAATCATTTTCAAACCATTCGCGTTATATACCAAAACATCAAAGTAGAGTTGGCCGATGTCCGACATGGTTGTTTGCAAACAAAAGGGTAAAAGAGTTCACTGTATTCATACACGGTCAATGAGTCATTTTAAATAGCGGTCCTTCATCTGCCTTTTAAATGAGTATTTGATGATCTCCCAGTCAAACAGAATCTAGCATCACACGATGACGTACTAGAATGCATTATTGGTTGACTTCGATACTGGCTCTTTGTGTGTCAAGGACACAGCAGGTTTACCATTTCTCTAATCGTTGGTTTTTCTGCCAGAAATATGCAACATCTTTATGTTTATTTTGGGTACTGTGGGTTTGCTTTACAGTCACCTCAATTCTCCCATTGATAATCAATATCTTTGACATCACGCCCTAGGTGTCATCACCAAGCCGAGATGCCGGGTCAAGAATCTCCCCCTCAGTACCTCATGCCTGTCTGATCTTACTAAACATGATACGAAGGAAGTGGGGATGGGGCTTGTGGTGGAGTGTCAGCCTTCTATCCAATCAGTTCACCATTGTCAGAATAATTCGATGTAGACCAGTTGATACTGCTGTCTTCAGTACAAGATCTAATATGAGCATTGCTGGTCCTTGGTACTTTTGCCATGTTAACACCACGAACAACACTTGGCTCCATCATCCCTATGGAGACACGAAAGATATCAATATAGGAATCAATATCAATACCAATCACTGCAATGGATGACAACTGATCCCATGGGTAAAATGTCCTCGTCACTGACGCTACCATCTTGTTCGCGATGCGATGTAAACATCAAAACGTTCAATCCTTTTCATCAATGGTAGTATGACATTGACTATACATTCACAATTTTCTTTCCTTTTCAGATTGTACAGAGAACTGTGCATTGTGCCACAACGGCTGTTTTGCTTGCAACGAAGGCTATTACAAGATTGATGGAAAGTGTGAACAATGCAATCCGAATTGTGAGAGATGTTATAGCACCGGCCTGTGTTATTTCGAGTGTAAGGATGGTTGGTATGGCCTGTCTTGTGCACATGCATGTACCTGTAGTTACGGTATCTGCGACAGGTACACTGGGTCTTGTCCTTACCAAACAGGTAAGTGCACAATGTATTATTAATATGACAATGTATACATGTCGGTAATAATATACACCTTGTAGAAGAAAGAAGAAAATGTCAGTGGTGCGGCCCCTGGCTGGAACACACCAGCAGTCGTTAAATAGCGAAACTTGAACTATATTTCACCTTAGGCTATATACACAACAGACATATGTGTTAACAAAGCCCTATAAACAGACAATAGCGACAACATGTCTACTTAAATCTAAAAAAAATTGAGACATTCTTAGTTTGAAATATATCATTTAACATGCAGCTGTATATGAGTATAATCTTCTTTCTTAAAGTGACAGGCGTGGCGAGTGACAATTGACAAGTTTATTTGAGGTCTCATGGCCCATAGTGCTCAGATGCGAAAAGCATCATAAAGTGCGCAAGATATATTGATCTACAATGCATGACTAAACGGTTGGCACTTCTTTGGGAAAACAATATCTTCTTCTCACGAACAGAATGTGTTGTTGACATTAATGAAACAAATTTATCATGAGGTGGATTGTTATAACATTGTTGTACAAAATGTTCTCTTGTAATGAGGACATAACGGTAAGGAAATGAAATTCATCTCCAACACATGATAGCTGGTTAATAAAATCTTCTAAACAAGGTAGAAACTAAACACTAAATTTATATATACTAGTATACAATGCAAGACTAATTAACATGATGCATGTGTGTAGCGGGAACAGTGGTATCATCTTTATGAGAACAGAATTTGTTGTTGACATTAATTAGATTAAGTTGTCATGAGATAAGATCGTAACATTATTATTATTATTATTATTGTTATTATATTCAACAGAGCAGGCATCATACTTCGAGCATAACATAACATAAATTGCATTTGACAAGAATGACTAGATGTAAACTGGATCAATCAAAATTTGCATTTATCGGGCAAATGTTGGAATAGTATTCAGTGTAAGTGTCGATTTGTATATTCCTATTGAATCTGCTATTGTTGGATGATTTCATATCTGAATGCCATTTCGTTACATGTACATGATGAGCTAAAAGACTATTCTTCTCTCTAAGTTTAATTGGCTTTCTGTCCTCACTAAAACAAGATTTACCCATTCATCAAAATTCTGATTTCATTAATCATTAGTAGGATAAATGGTTATTCTCGTCACGATATAGCTGAACTCACACGCTCACTCATTGTATCTCCACCTCTTCAAACCATGCCGCAAAACACACGTATCATGTAGAGATACGGATTTACTGACATCTCCGCACTTGATACAAGTAAACGAGACTGACATTGTAAGAAGCATTTTTGATATGTTGGCGTCAAGATTCAGACTTTGGTCGTTTGTTTTCCATTATGTATAATTGAGAAGTGTTTATTGTTTCCACAGATCCACCAGATTCTAGTTCACACGATCATGAAGACTACGATGATGATGTCTATGCTGGAAAAGTACTTGGTATCCTCGCCTTACCTCTCGGAATGGTGGTAATATGTTGCTGCGCCATGAAAAGGAAAAAGAATCCGGATGGGGAGGCAGATGATACCACAGATATAATTCCTCCATCTCAAAAGTTATTACCGGGACAGACTCCGATTACAACGAGGTCAGCCAATTTAACCTATCCTAATTTTTTCGCGGGTAATAACGTAATGGGCCCTCCACAACGATGGGACTTTGCACCGTCACCTTGCTCCACATACAGTGGTCAACAAACGGACATAGCACCACCACTCTGCACCACGTATAGTGGACAACAGACAGACCAAACACCATCACCGACACCTTGCCCTACATATAGTGGACAACAGACTGGCCAAACACCATCACAGACACCTTGCCCTACATACAGTGGACAACAGAGAGACTCAACACCACCATCTTGCGCTACGTATAGTGATCAACAGACAGACTCAGTACCATCACCTTGCCCCACATATAGCGGAGAACAAACGGACATTGGATTGCCACCTGCCTACACGGCAAGAACAAACATGCCACCACCGCCTTCATATGAATCTCTTTTTGATACAAAGAAAGAACACATCGATGAACCATTTACGTGAGTAATGCTCCAAAGTAAGAGCACATTCATATAACAAATACATTGTGCAACATCCATTCTGTGGATGACTACCATTGACTGTGCAAGGGTGGAAATGCCAGAATACTCACAAAGCCAGGTGTAGTCACACACAGAGACCAGCACCCGTTAATAATATAAAACATAACTTCTCTTTTGTGTCATCATGTGCGCTCTGTCTATACTTCGTATTGAAAGGTTAGACTCACTAGTGTAAATATAGCCACTTACTTCAGGCAATTCTAACTATTTTTAAAAAATATTCCATATTGTTTAAAGGTACTGTCTATAACATCTTGGTATCAATGTATGATAGGTTGTCAGCCTGTGTTAGAACATCTAAAGGTCTGTCAAGCTATTTTGATTGTAGTATAGGTACTAGGCAGGGCTGCATCCTCAGTCCCCAACTGTTTATTATCTTCATTAATCAGCTCATGCAAAGTATGGAGCAATTTGGCGGCCGTGGTGTATTTATTTCACCTAACGTTAATAACCTATATGCTCTAATGTTTGCGGATGATGTTTCCTCAGTCTCAGATACAGCATTCCAGCTACAGAAGAAGATTCATGGCCTTGAGAATTTTTGTCGAGTCACTGGTATGAAGGTCAATATTGATAAGACTAAGGTTATTGTGTTCAGAAATAGTGGGCCCCTTAGACAGTATGAAAAGTGGTTTCTTTTTGGGCAAAAGCTGGAAGTTGTTTCATACTACAGGTATTTGGGTATCGTGTTTACTCCTAGGTTAGTGTGGACTAAAGCTCACACTACTCTTGCATCACAAGCCAATAAAGCCGTTATGGCTATCTTTAGATTCCAAAAACGTGTAGGTTTTCTGTCATGTGCAGATCTTTTTAGAATATTTGATGCTATGGTAAAACCGATTCTCTGCTACGGTTCAGAAATTTGGGGTGTTACCCACTGTAAAATCATCGAACAAATACAGATAAAAACATGTAAATATTTCTTAAAAGTTGGTAAAAATACTTGCAACAACATGGCACTAGGTGAATGTGGCAGATTCCCTCTTCAGCTTACTTATATGTCAAGGGCAGTTAAATATTGGTGTAGACTTTTAACTCTCCCAAGTTGTAGGTTGCCCCACCAGTGTTATTTAATGCTAAAGTCACTAGATGAATCTGGACGAACGACTTGGGCATCTCATATCAAGAATATATTATATAGACTTGGGTTTGGCTTTGTCTGGATTGCACAGGATATTGGTAATATTGATGTCTTCATGTCTGTTTTTAAACAAAGACTATCTGATAATCTTTCACAAGACTGGTTCTCATCGCTACATAATACAACCAAGTGTTCTAATTATATACTCTTTAAGTCCACCTTGAATGTCGAATCTTATCTCTCTATAGATATTGCCCCATATTTGAGAAATTCTTCAACAAAATTTAGATGCGGCAAATATAAACTTTGTTCTGAGACTGGCAGATACAACAATATCCCTTATGATTCAAGATTCTGTCACTTTTGCTATCAAAAGAATTTGTATGTAATTGAAGATGAAATACATGTTTTACTTTATTGTAAAGCCTACCTAGACATAAGAAAAAAGTTTCTGGATAAATACTTGAAACACCCTATATCACAACACAGTTTTATAAACATTATGACTTCAAAAAATATAGATGTTATAAAAAACGTATGCCTATTTTTATATAATGTTGGGAAAATAAGAGATTCTGATGTATTTAGATAAACGCATGTAAATTCTAATTATACCTATGTTTGTATTTTGGGCCACTGGCCTATTACTGAATAAAATGTCTGTCTGTCTGTCTGTCTGTCTGTCTGTTTACACATGATCTGATGAATTGTGAAAGAAATTCGTAATAAAGAAAAGGTTATAAAATATAAACTTTCGACCTGTGTCAACATTTCCGTTTGTTTCCATATGTCTTGAGAAGGTCGTAACTGCACAGATCAAACACCACTTGGAGATAAATCAACTTGGAGAGTCCTTCCAGTCACCATACAAAATATCCAATAGCACAGAAACAGCCCTTGTTAGAGTTCAAAATGACATTTAGATAGATATGGGTCAACGGAAAGTAACAGCTCTAGCTTCTTCTGTTTTGTCAAGTGACTTTGACACTATCGACTACAAAATTCTACTTCACAGAACTGAGACTCGTATCGATGTAACTGGCACAGGCCTCAAGTGCATTCAGTCCCATCTCTCTGACCGTAAAAGGTCAGTTAAAATCCATGATGCCTACTCTAAACAATCAGTCCTGTTTTGGAATTCTGTTTTTTGCGTTTCTATGGCAAAGAGCTCCAGTTTGACAGAATTTGGAGGGTTTGTCCTTTGTCGGACCCGAACTTTAAAACTGTTCACTATTTCTTCATCAACCTTGGCATATGGATAGGTCTGGTTGTGTACCGATGCCTTTCGGTAGTTTTGGAATTCTCAGCTCAGTAAAATGTGTTTTGTGCTTCCATTCCATCAGTAAGCTTCAACTGAATTTGGTGGTAGTGTTGTCCTCTTTGAAGCAGAAAATGAAAAACCTTTCATTACTCTCCACTTTACCATATACTAGTACACACCAATACATTTAACATCATCATAACTTGTAGACATATCCATGAAGTGTATATTGTCAGTGCGGGGGATATTGATGACTTTGTTTATATTGCATTGTTCTAATTTGAGTGAGTGAGTGAGTTTAGTTTTACGCGGCACTCAGCAATATTTCAGCTATATGGCGGCGGTCTGTAAGTCTGGACCAGACAATCCAGTGATCAACAACATGAGCATCGATCTGCGCAACTGGGAACCGATGACATGGGTCAACCAAGTCAGCGAGCCTGACCACCCGATCTCGTTAGTCGCCTCTTACGACAAGCGTAGTCGCCTTTTAAGGCAAGCATGGGTTCCTGAAGGCCTGTTCTACTCCAGGACCTTCACCGGTCCCTAATTTGAAATCCTGTTGTAGAGATATATGCAGTCTAGTTTTATTTATGTACTATTTGCTTTGAATGCCCTTCGGCGATAGGTTTTTGAGATTTGCGCATATATCATGAATTTATAACATTTTAAGTCACAATGTGGCTGAAATACTACCGCTGAAACCATAAAGGTTAAATCTCTCTCATATTTATTTGGAGTTTTTTTTTCACTTTTATCAACTCGTGGTCATATTTTTGATATCAAGAGAGACTCGGGTGAGATTCTCTATGTACTGTCCTTCGTCGACAGGCTTTTAAGATTGCGCATTTTTAATGAAGTTTAACGTTTTAGATCTCGATGTGACCGAAATACTGCCTCTGTGACCATAAATTCACTTAATCATGCATTCACCCTTCCTTTAACTTGGAAGGAGTTTATGAATCAGGAACAGGAACATTTAATGTTAGACAAAAGATATTTTTCACAGTTCAACAAAGAGTAATAGAAACACAGTGATTTGTGTTCATGAGTGAGTGGGTTTAGTTTTACGCCGCTTTTAGCAATATTCCAGCAATATCACGGCGGGGGACACCAGAAAATGGGCTTCACTCATTGTGCCCATGTGGGGAATCGAACCCGGGTCTTCGGCGTGACGAGCGAACGCTTTAACCACTAGGCTACCCTACCGCCCCCCTTATGTTCATGAAGGGATGAGGGCCACTCTTGGTAGAGACAATCATTAAGTCTTTCAACATTTTTGCATCACCAACAGATTGTGTGTTCCATACAATTCCAAACCCATAGCTGAACAATAAATGCTGAACATAACTTATCCATGTTGGTCGTTTTCTAGATTCGATTGACAGTAAAAACTGATAACATTGATAAGGGTATCTATCAGGATGCATGTAGAATAATCTTAGCCAATATTTAATACATTTTACAAAGTAAACATGTGAAAAAGGGAGTTGACCGCTTTCCCCATAAGCAACAGCATTTCGAGATCTATAACCAATTTGTAGCATGAAGTTGCAGAACTTCTATGTACAATTTCAATATTCTCTCTCTTTTGAAAACCCCAAATCTCAGAGCCATATGTAAGTATTGGTACAATTTTCTTATTGAAAATATGTAATGCATCAGAAAAACACATATCATACCGTCGTATTAATGACTTAACAGACGAGAGTGCTTTACTAGCTAGCTCAGAAAGATATTTACATGCTCTAGTCCAGATTAATTTGGGTGTTACCATTAGTCCGAGGTACTTAAAAGCACTTACAGTTTCCACTGGTGAACCATTATATAGCCATTTTTCATTTTATATTGCGAACATTTTGAAAAGTATCACAGCAAAGGCTGGTTGAAATGTGCATAAGGAAATTGTAATGGTAATTGTGGTGGTTTCACGTGTCTCATATAGTTCAGGTGGGAAACCATTGAATAGAAATTGACCATTTCTTATTTGATGAGCGAGTGAGTTATTATTTCACATCGGCAATATTTCAGCCGCATCGTGATAAGAACAATCTAGTTTATATCAGCATGAAAAGCAATAAATTTAGAGCATAAAAAGCTGTCATCGAAGGACAGTAAAAATACGAGAGTATCAGCAATAAAAAATTAAGTCTAGTACACTATCGTAAAATGAAATCACTAAGACAGTACGAAATAAAAACTGGCCGTAAATCACCAACAACCAAAGAAAGATCACTATCCTAGGAACCATGGTGACTAACAGGACCTTTGCTACCTACATGGACCCTAGTAAGATTTGCACCATCCCGTCCGCCATTTCCGACAGAAGACAAATCTAAGTATGCGCAGATATCGAAAGCACACACATTCTACTTCTAAACAAAGTGGCAAGGTTAATTTACTTTAACTGTGCGGGGACTTCCGGAATGTTATTTGATTATATCAGATGATCGATGCGGCGGAACGTAACACTGTGCATTGTGAGAGAACGTAAATGGTATAGTTGTGGTATTGGAAGGCAAAAGACGTAGCTGTTGATTTACTTTCTTGTTGTCTAAGCAGAACTGTATCTAAACTGGTTTTCAAAACAGGCACACACTCAGAGGGAGAGACGCTTCAGCTCTAGTATTTCCCACAACGCCAGCTATAACTCCATCTTACAGTCAGGTTTCTAGCTCTTACAGTCACGTTTCTAGCTCTTAAAGTCAGGTTTCTAGCTCTAAAGGTCAAGTTTCTAGCTCCTAAAGGTCAAGTTTCTAGCTCTTAAAGTCAGGTTTCTAGCTCTTACAGTCACGTTTCTACCTCTTACAGTCAGGTTTCTAGCTCTTAAAGTCAGGTTTCTAGCTCTTAAAGTCAGGTTTCTAGCTCTTAAAGTCAGGTTTCTAGCTCCTAAAGGTCAAGTTTCTAGCTCTTAAAGTCAGGTTTCTAGCTCTTAAAGTCAGGTTTCTAGCTCCTAAAGGTCAAGTTTCTAGCTCTTAAAGTCAGGTTTCTAGCTCTTAAAGTCAGGTTTCTAGCTCCTAAAGGTCAAGTTTCTAGCTCTTAAAGTCAGGTTTCTAGCTCCTAAAGGTCAAGTTTCTAGCTCTTAAAGTCAGGTTTCTAGCTCTAAAGGTCAAGTTTCTAGCTCTTAAAGTCAGGTTTCTAGCTCCTAAAGGTCAAGTTTCTAGCTCTTAAAGTCAGGTTTCTAGCTCTAAAGGTCAAGTTTCTAGCTCTTAAAGTCAGGTTTCTAGCTCCTAAAGGTCAAGTTTCTAGCTCTTAAAGTCAGGTTTCTAGCTCTAAAGGTCAAGTTTCTAGCTCTTAAAGTCACGTTTCTAGCTCTAAAGGTCAAGTTTCTAGCTCTTAAAGTCAGGTTTCTAGCTCCTAAAGGTCAAGTTTCTAGCTCTTAAAGTCAGGTTTCTAGCTCTAAAGGTCCAGTTTCCAGCTCTTAAAGTCAGGTTTCTAGCTCCTAAAGGTCAAGTTGCTAGCTCTAAAGGTCAAGTTTCTAGCTCTTAAAGTCAGGTTTCTAGCTCCTAAAGGTCAAGTTTCTATCTCTTAAAGTCACGTTTCTAGCTCTAAAGGTCAAGTTTCTAGCTCTTAAGTCAGGTTTCTAGCTCTAAAGGTCAAGGTTCTAGCTCTTAAAGTCAGGTTTCTAGCTCATAAAGGTCAAGTTTCTAGCTCTTAAAGTCAGGTTTCTAGCTCTAAAGGTCCAGTTTCTAGCTCTTAAAGTCAGGTTTCTAGCTCTTAAAGTCAGGTTTCTAGCTGTAAAGGTCAAGTTGCTAGCTACAGTTTTAAGTTACTAACATGCAACTCAGACAACAACTCTTCCTGCAACAATTCGAACTGTAATCTCTTCTGTCTAAATCTCTAGCAACAAAGTTATAGTAAAATTTGAACAACTCCAGTTACAATCTTAATTTAGCACAACAATGGAATGGATTGATATTTATTTTTCCATTTATTCAATCCATTGATGTTCAAAAGTTTTGCATATTATTAGATCGTTACTTTTTCAGGTTAAACCCATCCACAACCCATCCAAAACTAATTTCATCATGTATCGACAGAGGTTATGTAAAAGGTAAGGCGAGAAGTGTTTTAACGACAGTTATTTTCATAGTTTAGTTACTCGTTACTTGCACTTGTACATCTGTTCCTATACGTGCTTTATTGGAAACGTTATTCATAATTCAAGGTTCAATAATTCATTAAAAATAATTTTGGAATTGTTAAATCGATGATTACTTGACAAACAAGGGTGTTTTCATGTGAATAGAATGATATTGCCACTGAACATCATTTTCACGTATCATTTATCGTTTCTCATTGTTATATTAGTCGATCAATTAATTTCCACCAGATAACAATGGGTTACAATTGTCGAAATTTGCACCATCAAATATGCTGGAGTAGCGTTGCGATCGATGTATTACTAATACTGTCTGTCAATTCCATGTATGATGTATACGATTTTGTGGTTGGTTGGCTGTGATGTTTTAAGCCGCACTCACTGATATCCCAGCAATACGGCGGAAGTCTGTAAATAATCGAGGCTAGAACAGGCAATCCACTGATTTGCATAAGCCTCCATCTACGCAGCTGGGACATCATATGTGTCAACCAAGTCAGCGAGTCTGACCGCTCGATCCCGTAAGTCGCCTCTTGGTTGCCGGAGAACAATTTTAACCCTGATCTTCGCGAGTACAGGATTTCATGACAATAAGGAGTTGACATATCGCTGTTGTAAAGTATGTGTGTGTCATTCTTAGCAACCTCATGAAGACCAAACGAAGATTTCGAAATCGATAAAAACGGAACTAATCTATAATAGAAACAACAAAGAAGAATCATAATCATAAGAAATCTTTGCTAAAATACAAATATGTTGTATGTGATCATTAAAGCAGAAACGTCCTATACACTGAAAGGATAAACATTTTAAGAACACTTCACTTGTTAAGGAAACGACAGCAGACGCAACTTCCTCCAGTTTGTAGTGAACAGCTAATTCAAGTGTTGACAAATGTTATTCGGTATTTTGATAAAACCTGACAATCTAATTGTGTATTCTGCACGAATGAGAATGAAACCATGTGTTTGTGATATCTTGTACTTTACCTTTCCGAGGAAAGTACCGATACTCGTACTTAATGGAGTTTGAACCATAAACGGAATTTTAACACACACTGTGATAGTTGGGTACCGAACTGCCACCAGCACCGTACCGATGCTTCCGCACGCATGGAAGTGTAACAACTGGTAGTATATTCTGATCTACTCATGTACGTTGTAAGTCCCTCTGACAAATGTAATTACACGACAGCTATGAATAGACCATGTCATTATTAAAGTGAGGACGTTGAACGTGCTATACCTAAAAATGAGCAGATTGTGGTGCTTTGGGGGTTTAGTCTCATCCGAAACCCAAACTTTATAAGTTAGGCACCGAATGAAATCTGTAATGTTACTTTCAACAACATATATACTCACAAAGTATGCATATGATTTCATTAAAATAATATGCCCGTGCTGTTGCTGCCATTGTCGGCGTTCACCTTCATATTCTGTCACTTCATATTCTTTATCATTTAAAGACGAAAATGCCGTCTCAGAGTCTAGAATAGGTTTGGGGGTGGTTCTGGCTAGTTCTTCGCCAGCGCAGGGTGTCTGGTCTTTGTACCGAGGCGGTTTCTCTGGTCATTCATAAGCCACGAGTATTAGTATGCTGGTCGTATTGATTTGTTGGCTGGAAGTATTGCTCGGCCGTGTTGTTACTGGTGAACAATCCCGCCATAACGGCTCAGGAATATGTCGGGATACCATTCAGGACGGACCAGAGACAAAATGGCAGACGAGACGCAGAACTATTATAGACTGAGAAAGCGGAAACCGTGCGTTAGTTAGCCAACAAAACGAATGAAGAACACATGTGAGTGAATTGGTTACTGTAGTGGATTGACCTATACTGATGTCCGTGATTGGTCATCTTTTACTATGTTGGCGCTCTGATCTTTGTGGCTGTGCGAGAGTGTAATGGGATTACCAGGACTTCGGGCGTATACACCCGTGTACTGGATCATCCCTGACTGTATGTGTACAACTGCCGAAAACTTGCCTGAAGAATTTGGAATGATGGGCGTTATACTGGGAGTGAATGGGTCTCTGCCGCGAGTGTCTATGTAGTAGTACATGTCTAGTACGTGTCTATGGGTTACTGGGTGAATCACCCCATACTGTGCGAGTCTAGGGGTTATTACGTGAATCACCTCAATACTGCTCGAGTGTATGGGTTACTGAGTGAAATACCTCATATTGTGCAAGCCTGTGTGTTACTGGGTGAATCATCTCATACTTAGCGAGTCTAGGGTTTACTGCGTGAATCACCCCATACTGTGCGAGCCTGTGCGTTATTGGGTAAACCACCCAATACTGTGCGAGTCCATGGGTTACTTCGTGAGTCATCCCATAGTGTGCGAGTGTATGTCACTAGGTGACCGAAACGTCACATTTCAAAACTCAGAAATAGACGAATCACATAATAGACAATTTATTTAATTAAGAACACAAAATAATGCATACAAATCTTTATTTACAGATGGATCCAATGATACTCAAGTAAATAATCACGTGTTGTTTTTGTCGGTTGTAGGTTGGTAAACGTCGCACACAGCGATATTCCAGCTATATGGCGGCAGTCTATAAATAATCAATTCTAGATCAGACCATTCAGTGATCAACAGCATGAACAACGTCACATTTCAAAACTCAGAAATAGACGAATCACATAATAGACAATTTATTCAATTAAGAACACAAAATAATGCATACAAATCTTTATTTACAGATGGATCCAATGATACTCAAGTACATAATCACGTGTTGTTTTAGTCGGTTGTCGGTTGGTAAACGTCGCACACAGCAATATTCCAGCTATATGGCGGCAGTCTATAAATAATCAATTCTAGATCAGACCATTCAGTGATCAACAGCATGAACATCGATAAAGGCAGATGGGATGACATGTGTCATGTGCCTGAGCACCCGATCCTGTTAGTCGCCTTTTACGAGAGTTGCTGATGACCACTTCAAATCCGGATCTTCAAAGGTCGTAACCAGTCTCTCCTGGTCGCACTGACATTTCCATTTATCAATCCAGTATATTAACCACTCCTACTCTGTCCCAAGCCATTTTCTAACTAAAGTGTACACTTCACATTTGGCACAGTCGTAAAATTTCCCTCCGTGAAGACCCACACTGCATGACATCAATACCATATCCGCCGTAATATCCATGTAGCCATATGGCATGTTTAACTACCCAAACATCAATACATCTGTGTCTCCTTCATGTTCTGTATCTATTGTAATAACGTTGTCAATCATTGGTAAATAAACACACCTTTTGCCGTCAACGTACAATGTTGCAAAATGTTGAGACGTACTATTCCTAACGCAGACTGCGACCACGCCCGAATGAACTTCCTAATGAACTTTGCAAACACATTAGCATATACAAAATCTACAAAGGTATTCTCAGTGTCATCTGAGGTGTAAGTATTGTCAAACCTTTACCGAATTAATACCAGTTAAGATCATCTTTATCTGGTCGTCAGAGCCTTGACTGTGCCCTTACATATACTCTTCAAACACGTGGGGAAACTTCAGTTTTAATTTACGACTGAAACAATTTGAAGATACATCGGAGTCAATCAATGTTGATATAGTAATAATGAAGTTTACAGAGTACATCACTACTTGCACTTCCTTATGACCATAGTTGTTAGTACAGTAATCGCTCTTAAAAGATCATTGTGCATGACGTGAAATTTGCATGTCGACAATTTTCATTTTCAAACCGAAAAAGCACCAAGAACCAAACACTAATAACTGCGTGGTACAAGATGGGCGAGACAATTAATGGCCTACAGTGATTTATCGACCTTCTTGAAAACCGTCAAAGTCTAGAGTGTCATCAAATATATGTGTATAGGGCTAATGCGTGCTGTACATATGTTGCGTTTTGGGTATTTTGATAATGAGAAATGGTTGGGCGTTCCAAAGATGTCTATTTGAAAAGATTGTTTACGCTTATACTTCCTATCGAAACTGAAAGTTCAGGTTTCCCAATTCTATTTTGAAGAGTATATGCATGCCGTTGTACTATTTGTATGCTACAAAATACATTCGTTATGTCAAAGTACTATAACCGTGGCGCATCTTCATATGTAACTGATGCTTGGGTCCGTTCTCTGTCTGAATAAAAAAGGGATGCATATGAAGGTGGCGGTGGCATGTTTGTCCGTTGTACACTTGCTGTGTAGGAAGGCGGTGGATCAATATTCGTTTGCTGTCCGTCAGATGTGGCACATGGTGGTGGTGCTGGATCTGTCTGTTGTCCACTATATGTGTGACGTGGCGATAATGCAATGCATATCTGTTGCTCACTATATGTGGGGCGAGGCGATGGTGCAGTCTCTACCTGTCGCTCACTATATAAGGGAGAACGTGGTGATGCTGGGTCCACGTGTTGACCACCGTAAGTGCCGCAAGATGGTGTTGCAAAGTCCCTTCGTTGTGGAGGGCATATTAAGCTATTATCAATGTTACTAGAGTAGGTTGAGAAGTTGCCCGCAAAATAATTCGGATAGGTCATGTTGGTGGACCTCGTTGTAATCGGGGCCTGTCCTGGTAATAAATGCTGAGATGGAGGAATTATATCTGTGGTGTTATCTTCCATCGCCTCCTCATCCGGCTTCTTTTTCCTTTTCATACAGCAACAACATATAACCACCATTCCCATGGTAAATGCCAGTACACCAAATATTTTTCCCACAAATGTATCGTCATCGTAGAAGTTATGACTGTATGCACTCGACGCCGGTGGATCTATGAAAATGGGGAAATACGTTTTCTGACAACAGACCACTGATTTAGCTAAATGAAAAAAAATAGTTTCAGAGATAACATGAAAATGACATTCAGATATCGAATCATCTTTCAAATACGGATTCTATAAGAATATTCATATCTAAAAATATTTTGGCATGGAATTTGCCCTATAAATGACAGATGTTTTATCCATGTCATCTTCTTGTCATTGTCTACCAGCTGAGGCAAAACGATGGTATAAAGTAACATTATCTATCAAGAAAAACTGTAGGGTACATGATATTATACATTAACTGTCCGTATTTTAATGATTTCAGAAAGAAAATAATACTAATTTTATAAAAAATATAGCTACATGTATTTATTTGCTGATGTGGACCAGCAAGCGTTCAAACCACTGACACTAAAATGTGTATCAATATTACCGACATGTATTACATTGTAATATGATTTCATTGAGCACTTACCTGTTTGATGAGGACAAGACCCAGTGTACTTGTCACAGATACCGTAACTACAGGTACATGCGTATGTACAAGACAGGCCATACCAACCATCCTTACAGTCGAAATAACACAGACCGGTGCTATGACATCTCTCACAATTCGGATTACATTGCTCACACTTTCCATCAATCTTGTAATAGCCTTGCTTGCAAGCTAAGCAGCCATGGTCACACAGTGAACAGTTTTCCGTACAGTCTGAAACAGATATATGTTTAAATCCCTGAAGGTGCATTTAGAAGTGAAAAGCATAAATTTATGTCAGATTTATGGATATCTGTGGATAACATCACCCGATGAAAGAGCAAGCATACGCCCAGAAACGTAGCTGATGAAGGAGCAAGCATACGATCCGAAACGTAGCTGATGAAGGAGCAAGCATACGCCCAGAAACGTAGCTGATGAAGGAGCAAGCATACGCCCAGAAACGTAGCTGATGAAAGAGCAAGCATACGCCCAGAAACGTAGCTGATGAAAGAGCAAGCATACGCCCAGAAACGTAGCTGATGAAGGAGCAAGCATACGCCCAGAAACGTAGCTGATGAAGGAGCAAGCATACGATCAGAAACGTAGCTGATGAAAGAGCAAGCATACGATCAGAAACGTAGCTGATGAAAGAGGAAGCATACGATCCGAAACGTAGCTGATGAAAGAGCAAGCATACGATCCGAAACGTAGCTGATGAAAGAGGAAGCATACGATCCGAAACGTAGCTGATGAAAGAGCAAGCATACGATCAGAAACGTAGCTGATGAAGGAGCAAGCATACGATCCGAAACGTAGCTGATGAAAGAGGAAGCATACGATCCGAAACGTAGCTGATGAAAGAGCAAGCATACGATCCGAAACGTAGCTGATGAAAGAGCAAGCATACGATCTGAAACGTAGCTGATGAAAGAGCAAGCATACGATCCGAAACGTAGCTGATGAAAGAGGAAGCATACGATCCGAAACGTAGCTGATGAAAGAGCAAGCATACGCCCAGAAACGTCGTGTTATCCTCAATAAAGACGCTGACGTCAATAAATCTGGCTTTTCAGATATGTGTTGATGTATAGAAAGTGGGACACTGTCGTTCGTGAAATAGAACTGAAAATGTTGATGAAATAAATAATCAAGAAAACAAAGGTAACACAACTGGCATGTAATAATGGTGGCATCAGTGGTGAGGATTATGTCTGTGGCGCCAGTTGCCAACAAAACTGGTGACAACTGATCATTTGTGCTCATTATATCGATGTCTGCAGGAGGACGGTGGAGATGATGGTGCCAATGTTGTTCCCGGTGTTAACATGGTAAAAGTACCAATGACCAGTAATGTTGACTGTTCGATCTTGTGCACAAGACAGTAATATACCAGCTTTATCATAGCGCCCTGTCAGTAATCGGGTCTGGAATCTAATTGTGCTGATTATGGTCAACCAAAGGGATGAAAGCCTCATCCTAATTTGAGTAGGACTGCCTATATATGAAGCACGTACTGATGTGTGTGTGTGGCTTTTGTGGTGTGTGTGTGTTTGGATTGTGTGTGTATGTGCGTGGGGCAGGAGGGGAAGGGGGAGGAGGGTAGTCAGTGAAAGTGACACTAAGGTAGACCATTTTCACATGAGTCAAGCAGCACTGGTGAACTAGATTGGCAAACGCTGAGCAGTAATTGTCCCAGTGTGTCTGTGTGTGCGTGCGTGCATGTGTGTGTGCGTGCGTGCATGTGCGTGCGTGTGTGCGTGTGTGTGTTTGTGTGTGTTTTGGGGTTGTTGGGATTCCTGATCTAGATTTGGTGGTAAAATAAAAAAAATGTTGCATAATGTTTAATGACGGAATTAATGTGATCGCACTGCAGAACCCACAGAACACAAAAGAAATCAGATTATTTGTTACTGGTTTTCAGTTGAAACATCAACATTGTAAATTGTTTTGACACCAAAGCGATCAGGGTAGTGAAACGCTGCGCCTGACAATACCCCAAACCAAGGGTCACTATTGGGGAAATTCCATGACACAGTTAAAGCATCTGTAACTTAAGAGCAGCATTTCCCAGGATATAGCAATAACCTGTTCCATATGCGGCTACAATCTGCACCACCGACCATTCCCCACCCACCAGTCCCTGCCCCAGCTCCCTCAAACCCACCCCTAAAACACATGCTTCCGAATAATTGGTGACATACTTGCTGCCGCCACTCCATCAAACAGAGGCACCGTGAGTCCCAGAACAAGGTACCACCTGGACATCGCCTTATGTCACACTGTGCCGTCAGATCTGTGAAAGAAACACCATTAGAGTGGACGAGGACCTTAGTACACAGCATCTCCAGTGCATCTCCGTGCTCTGTGGGGAAATAGATAAAGCAAAACCAAACACCTTCGGGCACCAGGAGTTGAAGACGAGTGTTAGCCTTACGTGTGTTATCTTTACGTGTGTTAACCTTACGTCCGACGTAAGAAGATGAAACCCCGGAGTGTACGTGTTATTCACATCAAAAATTTACTTTTCTCAGCATGTTACTGTCCCGCTGTTCCACATTATAATGGACTTGCGATCGCTTTCGCACTACGATCGTTTTGTATAACGAGGCCCTGGTCTTTTCGTGAGTTTTCAAGCTAGTTACATTTCATATGCTTCTTGGATTGTTTCATGACTCCTCGAACATGTCTCAGTATTGGAGCACAACATTATACACAATAAATGTTAATTACTGTTAAATGAATCCTGGTCCCAGAAACTTCATCGATGACCTTTCTGATGTAAAAGGTCTGAAGGGACCACTTCAGAAAATTTATATAAACAGGATTCCCACTTTATTCGACTTTACTTATCCAACATGAAATTATCATGAATTCTCCAGGACCGGAGAAAAAAAGGTTTTCTTATCCGGGGTTGCCACTTATCACTATTTTACTGATCGGGGTCTCGTTGTAGATGCTCTTGTTCAAAAGATTTAGACAGACTTTGAGGAATTTACTACATCGTTACTGCAGGGTAATGCCATCCAGCATCAAACAGTTTCGCATGAACCTAACCCAACCTAAGTCACACTGCACAAGGTAAAGGCATGTCAAAACTCCACTCTTTACGACAACTGACTGTCATCAAAACCATGTATTATCCCAAAAGGACAGTCTGTTTTTCATGACACCTATGTGTTGTCGCAATCTCCACTAACCACTCCCTTTCTTATTGACCTATTTCAGTATCCTGAAGTATACGATCAATAAATTGTAAAGGTCGTCACATTTTCATCCGAACAGCGCCCCCATGAGTAGCTAGGATATTTGAAGGATCCTCAATCCTTACAGTGTGGGTATGTTTTAACATTTATGTTGCTCGAACATGTGAACCTAGACACAAGATACACCCATGCTCCCCAACAACTGCCTATAATGGTATTTGTCCAAAAAATGTTAGTAAAAACAATGTTCAAATGTAACTGTTTGTCTGTTAGAGTTCTATTCGAACTATGTTCCCCAAGTCAAAGACGTGGCATCAGAAAATATCTGACACAAGATCCCATGTTATTGTTGTTTGTGGCATTTATTCTTACCATTTTCTATGAGAAGTATTCTTTGACTGTTATGATTGTCAATATCCTTACCTAGAACGACTGAACGACGAAAAGAATCCGGATCTTGGTACTGGCAACAAGACAACGCCCCTTCTTCAAGCGGCGTTGTCGATATTCCGTCGTTGTTGCCACACTTAGTCCCGTCACGTGATGTTTACTGACTGCTCCATGTATATTTCGGAGTTATGATGCAACACCCACACATCACACGCCACTGATGTTGTGGGACGGCCGCTCCTCGCTGTGGTGTTGATGAAACCAACTGCAGACGGTGTTAACCTCTGTGAACGACCAGTGAACAATGGTGCCAGTGGGATGCCGATGTGGGCGGTGTTAACCGGCATTAGTTCCCTATGAACAATGATTCCGATTGGAAGCTGATCGTGCGTAAGTAACACTGAATTCAGGTTGAAAAGGTCATTACACTAACCACACCACCTTTTAGTGTGCTGTAACACAAACACTGAGTTGTTTTATTTTTAATTAAAAAATATTAGTTCAGGAAAGCGAACGGTATGGGGACAAGTAGATTGCTCTGCTGTTTACGTACAAATTTATCATTTACATTACATACACATTACAACACTGTATAGAGGACATACAAAGATAATGCTCGGGGCCTTAAATATGGCGTCATTTTCTGTCACCACGTCATCTGCATTACGGACTAGTTGGCAGTAGATTCACAGCAACAAACATAGTATGAACAGTATTTTTCAAGTTGTTAAATATTGTAATATGATGACTATTCATTAGGTATTCCATGAGATGAAAATGTCCATTTATAATCTGAACACATACAGAATCACTTCTTTCGTATCCATTCCATTACAATCATAATTCCTTTGACTGCATGTGTATCCCCGTTTTTGTAAGATACTCTATTTCATTTGTTCATATACGAGTTGAGTAGGTGACGCTGTGTGGTATTTTTGTAGATATCTGTATACAAAAATGGTAGAATTTCGATCTGAAAAGAGATTAGAGGTCACAACCGAAAGATTCATTTTTTACAAGAATTTACCCATGTGTTTGAACTTGTGACAATAATACTGAAGGCGGTTTTCTGAGACTGTTCCAGTACTTTTACAGCAACAGCTGTGGGTAAAATAACTATCATTACAATCAGCCATGTAAGTGTTAGCACGACAGATTTCAAAGCTTCGTTTGGAATACATGATGCGTTAGAGAGACATCCTGTCATATCTGTCATTATGTTGCTCCGTTCTAGCAGGCACCTTTCGAACAATTTGTGAACAGTGTGTGTATATGGTTGGAACCATATGTATAGAGAGAGACAATCAATGTCGATCAAATAGCATGGTAATGAGCTAACACCTTATCAGTCATGGCTTACTTCACGCAAGAACCCTTCAGGGCCGGGATCTCCTCGCTTGCCACCCCACATTGTTAAGGGCGGCAAACCATTCATGCGTGTTGATATAGTCAATTGGAGGTGCCAGGGGTCGTCGTTAAAAGTATTATTAAACTTTGCACAATATTTACATTACAGTTTCTTAAGTATTATTAATGATAATACTTATTACGAAATTGGACAATATTTGCACACGTGTTTAAATGAATTTACATACGTGGCAATACAGCATTTCCAGTGAATGCTGGCACCTCGCGTTCTCTTCACTTTATATCTAAAGCCTTGAAATTCTAGACTATGGCCATCACGAAATTTGGAAATGATCTCGCATTTCACAAATAAGCTGGTTTAGTTTATTCCCGCTTTTATCAATATTTCATTAATATCACGGCGAGGGACACCAGACATAAGCTTCACGCAATGTGTATACATATGGGGAATCGAACAAGAGCATGGCGAGCGAACACTTGTACCACCGCCCACATTGAAATGGGGCTCTTTGGTGTTCCCAGTACTTATATACACAGTCTCACTGACCATGTGTTAAGTTATCACTGCACAATGTCTCAATTATTACATTGTTAAAATTGAGTGAACTGTGTATATTCACAAGTTAGTGTTCATGCATAAGATATACTAGTAGTGAACACCGTTAACATTATCATGGATGCTCACTAACCCGAATTCAATTCACTCATTTGCTGCTGTGAGTAATTTTGATATGACCCCTGTGCTTGTATAAACACAGTAGTTTTACTCCTTTTCAGGCCGGTGGCAAAATAAGAGAATTAACCTGTACACTGTACCCTTAAAGTTGCGATACGTTGTGAACTGTTACAGACTGCAGATTGTATGAAAGCCTACACGTGTGATGTTAAGTTTATTGAATTATTCTTGGGTACATTAAAATGGTTATCGTGATTAATTAAACATGTATCGCGTGTAACGAATCTGCATATGATGTTTATGTAGTTTGATAACGGATTGCGAACATGCTCAGACAATGATCTGTAAACATTTCTATCAAAGACTGATTATGTATCATCCTGTTACTACTGTGTAACAACGTCTTTGTTTATTTACCGGGGTCTTGTGTTGTGTTGGGGGTTAGTTTAGTTTTACGCCACACTTAGCAATATTCCAGCTATATGGCGGCGGTCTGGAAATAATCAAGTTAACATGAGCACCGATCTGCAAATCTGGGAACCGATGACGTGTCAGCCATGTCAGCTAGTCTGACCACCCGATCCCGTTAGTCGCCTCTTACGACAAGCATAGTCGCCTTTTATGGCAAGCATGGGTTGCTGAAGACCTATTCTACTCCGAGACCAACTCATACGAAAACACATTTACGGATGATATACAGAATAACATTGGAACAGGAAATACAGAAAATGAATGAAACACAGATACACTAAATTTGGTGAGTTAGCACAAAATTAGCGCCGTCGTATGACTACATGTTTACTACTGTCACATAAGGAAATGTAACAAATATGGTTTATGAGTATGGCTCTTCAACCCTATATAGAGTTTACACTTCAGTTAGAATATGGCTGAAATCCTTGAGGCAGAGCAGCATTGCACCGGTAAATGCAAATGGTGATGTACGTGGTAATAGGGAGGGGTTTGGAGTAGGGGGAGTGCATGGTGGGCGTGATGTCTCAGGTGCCAGCTGTGAATTGGTACCTCATATGGATGGGAAACTGCAATACCTTTGTGCGAAATATGGCTACAAGAGCTGTATGATCATCAGGGAGTTGAAATCGATAATACGATATGCCGTTGAGATAGACATCGAGCGAGACATGGACTAGTTGCATGGATATGTGCGTTATATAAGTATCCCATCCCATCCCATCCCACGCCATCCCATCCCATCCCATCCTGTTAGTCTAAACAGACTATCCAGAGATTTAAGAGGAATTATGCATTCTTGCATATTTTACGACCCGTGAAGGTCCCGGGGTAGAATAGGCATTCAGAAAACAATGCTTGCCACAAAAGGCGACTATGCTTGTCGTAAGAGGCGACTAACGGGATCGGGTGTGTCAGGGTCGCTGACTTGGTTAACACATGTCATCGGTTCCCAATTGCGCAGATCGATGCTCATGTTGTTGATCACTGGATTGTCTGGTCCAGACTCGATTGTTTTCAGACCGCCGCCATATAGCTGGAATATTGCTGAGTGTGGCGTCAAACTAAACTCACTCACTCACTCACTCACTTGCATACTTTACGTTGTGGGTACATATCTGTAGGTAAGATCTGATACTTCGACATACTCCGAAATAAAGAAATTGAAATACATAAATTGTCGCCTTTATATTCACTAACACATTGAGCGATTTTGCCAAAATTAAAAATATGCTACACTGGTAACAAAAAGAACAGAACGCGTTGTCTTCACAAGGAAACGGAAGCAAATGGCTCTTGTTGTAGGTCGATATGCATTGCAACAAGTGAAGCATTCATAAAATATTTATAACTGCGTTAAACTAATGAATACTTGCGTGAACAAGACTTCTTCATATATTTGTTAGAAATTAGAAATACATATAACATAGAATGAAATTTAAAAAATAATACTTTGAACCCAGTATATATGTTATCACTTGTCAGTTCAAGCACGCAAAATAGTCATTTTTTGATTTTCTTAGCAGAACATACCTCTTGTACACGGTGACATTTCACTTACCGTAAAATAACGTGTATAAGTCTACCCTATAGATATGCCGACCCCCTAATATCAGTGTCAAATTGGTATGTTTCGATCCCCGCGATGGGTCACAGCACAACACTTCTGGCAGTGAAAGTCTTGGATCTAAAACGTAAGATTGTTTGGTGAATATAGTATCTAATAAAGACTATGTTGAACGCTATTCTAGAAACCCGTGCTTGTTTTCCTTTTCATATTCACAATAATACGTTAACCCATTCAACACCATAGGCCGGAAAACCAAATGAGCAAATATTATCAACAAACGAAGAAATAATCAACGACAGTACCCGTAAATAATCATAATAATAATAATAGGTCAGTGAAACAACTAAACGTGTCTTTTCCCAAAAAGGAAATTGATTTACTTAATGAAATTATCTCTTTAAAACTCCCTGCGGACTGTTCATTACATGAAGTAAATTGTTGTGTCTATGCTGCTGCTCGAACTTTGGAGGAACTTCACACAGTTTCCAAAGAACAATCTCCCAATACTAAGAACAATAAACCAAGAAAAAACCGGTTTCAAGTAAAATTAAGAGAAACTAGTAAATATATTTCCTGGATAGAGCTGTGCCTGAAATTAAGATCATCAGGGAATCCCATGTCTAAACGACAAAAGACAATTTGGAGAAAATTAAAATTACAGTACAAAACAACAAAAGAAAAGGTACTGCTCCAAATTGTCGATTCCCTTAAGGAAAAAATAAAAGTTTGGACTGAAAGAAAGAAAAAATGGGAAAAGAGAAACAAATTTATCAGAGAAAATAAACTATTTAAAAATAATGAAAAGCAATTTTACAGGCAACTCAAGACAAGTGGTGTTGATGAGCATGATAAACGGCCTCCCATGGCTGCCAATGAAAGGTTCTGGAAACATTTGTAGTCTGTACCCGGCAACTGTAACCTGGAGGCACCATGGGTCAGTGATTATGACCATGCAGTGCATGAGAAATTAACCAGGTCGTTTGTCTGTTACATCTCACCAGATTGTCTGAAGACTGTTATAAAGAAGTCCAAATCTAATACAGCTCCAGGGCCTGATGGCATTCGAAACCGGTATTGGAAACTGTTTCCCTGTGTCCAATCACCATTACTTCACTGTTTCAATTCTCTTGTGGACACAGGTGATGTTCCTCCATGGTTCTGCAATGGTCGCACAATACTCCTCCCCAAAAAGGGAGACTTGACTGATCCCCAAAACTTCCGCCCTATCACGTGTTTGAATACTCAATATAAATTATTCACAGGGTGTTTGACAAGCCTCGTGTCATCTTACTGCTCGTCCAGTGAGATCATTTACAGAAAGCAGAAAGGGGCGAGGAAGGGATGTTGGGGGTGCAAGGATCAACTTCTTGTACAGAAAATGATTTTGGAAGAGGCTAAATCATACCACCGCAACCTCTCCATGTGCTGGATAGACTACAAAAAGGCATATGACTCTGTCCCTCACGAATGGATTCTGAAGTCTCTTCAGTGTATTGACCTCCCTGAGCGACTACTTGATTTACTCAAGTCTTTAATGAGTTGCTGGTCGACTCAACTTGAGATGTACTCGCAAGGAGAGGTGCAGACTTCGGAATCTATTCCAATCAGAAGGGGAATTTTCCAGGGGGACTCCTTCAGTCCTTTGCCTTTTTGTGTGACTCTAAATCCTTTGAGTTTCCTGCTCAATAGGGAGGAAGGTTACCATCCCGGACCTCCTCAGCACAGATCCCCAACACCTCTTACTCATCTCCTCTACATGGATGACATCGAGCTCCTTGCCAAAGGAGATACCAATTTGAAAGAACAGGTTCTCCTTGTCGAGTCCATTTCTAATGATATTGGCATGACTTTTGGCCTCGACAAATGTAATACTCTTCATCTGAAACGTGGCAAGGTAACTAATGATGGATCGGTCAAGTTACAAGGGGGAGGAGTTATTGAGCATCTTGTGGAAGATCAGACCTACACCTGTCTTGGAATGCAAGTTCGAGACAAGCTCCAGAATGCCCAGATTCAAGATGAACATCGGGCCGAGTATAAATCTCGTTTAAAGAAAATCTGGAGCTCCCAGCTAAATGCTCGAAACAAGATCAAAGCCACCAATACCTTTGCTGTGCCAGTCCTTTCCTGTTCCTTTGGAGTAGTTGATTGGACAAAACAAGACATCCACAGTCTTGACCGCCTGACCAGGAGGATCATGTCTGATAACAGCACACCACCCTCGTTCCTCTCTTAATCGTTTATACATGCCAATCAATTCTGGAGGTCGGGGTTTGATTAATGTGGAAACTCTTCATGATAGAATTCTATTGTGCACTTTTGCACATATTTATTTATCGGATGATCCTCTGGTGATGCACGTCAAGACTCACGATGAAAGCAAGGAATTCCACAGCTATTTTAAGCGTGCCAAGGTTGTTGGACACAATCTGAAATTGGAAGTTGATTTTGCTCATGGTGATGTACTGCTAGACGGTACAGTGATGGGAGTTAACCAGGTGAAGTCTTTCACCAAGTCTGCCCAGAGTCGGTCCTTTGTGGAGAAGCTTTCTCAGAAGCCATTGCATCGTGTTTACATGCAGTGTGTGGAACAGAACAGCAATCCAACCGACTCCTTCGCCTGGATGAAGTCGGCTGGTCTCAAATGTGAAACTGAGGGCTTCCTTTTTGCAGCTCAGGACCAGTCACTTCCCACTCGCAATCGCCAGAATGTGATTCGTAACCAAAATGTGAACATGAAATGTCGTCTTTGCAATGAATTTACAGAGACTGTCCAACACCTTGTCAGTGGATGCCCTTCCTTGGCACAAACTGCATATCTTAAAAGACATGATGGCATGGCTCGCTGCTTTTATTATCGTCTCCTCCATGCCTGTGGCTTTGACTCCGAGGTCCATCCTTGGTACGACCCTGAACATGTCCAGGGCGTCCTGGAAAATGATGCTTTTAAACTTCTCTGGAATAGGCCAATATACAGCCTGAGACGAATTGCAGCCAACAAACCTGATCTTGTCCTTTTTGATAAAACCAATGAAATTATTTATGTCATTGAATTTTCTGTCCCTTTTGACAGCAATGTGATTGGCAAGATTCAGGAAAAGCATGATAAATATGCGGACCTCGCCTTCGAAATGTCTCGCTTGCATCCCAAGTACACTGTCGTCAGGCTCCCCATTGTTCTCGGTGCCCTTACTTTGATACCTCCTGATCTCTTGGCGCAGATGAGGAGAGTGCCCGGGTTCTTCACTGGGAACACAGCCCTTCTGACAATCTGGGTAATGCAGAAGGCTGCAGTGTTGGGGAGCCTTCATATTCTCCGGAAAGTTCATGGTGGGTTCGACTAGGCAGTGTTTCCTGTGAGAAGTCCCATTCGCTGTCTGGGCTGCGTGTAGAGAGGGCGAGGGCCCTGAGCTGATGATGAGCTTGACCAGCCTGACTGTGCGAGGATAACCCGAACCCTCTCTGCTGCATTTTAATTCTAATCTGTAAAACATAGTAATAATAATAATAATAATAATTTGGTATTTATAAAGCGCTAGTTACACATCACTGAGGGACATGCTCAAAGCGTACATAAATGTACTTAATAACTTATTATTTCTATCTTTTCTGAGCGATTCAATGCAATTCAAGTGACATCTGGGCTTTTGTCGCCTTTAATCTCACGCACGGAGAGGATGTTTAATGCTAAAATACATGTATGAAGCATGATTACACGATGCCATTTAGAAAGTGGTCAAATGCAACATATGCCATATTTGGGATTTACTTTCTCAGTAAAGTACAAATTCTAGTACTTTTTGGTTCAGCCCTATCCGGGATTCGAACCCGCACCCTCAGAGTCTGGCACCTAATCGCCAACACACAAAGTCAAAGTACTAGAATTTGTACTTTACTAAGAAAGTGAAATCCCAAATGTGACGTATATTGCATGTATGAAGTATTTTTGTCACAGGTCATAACCTAACACGATATGTGCTCTTAGTTCCATAATATACGTTTAGGTGGTGACTGTTTAGCGCAACACCTTCAGTAAGGCATGAATTCACCCAAAACTTGAATCTGAAATTGATGTTTTTCGTTTACGAGGACAATGTCCATTGCTGCTATCTGATTGGCTGGGGATTAAGAATTTAACACCCTACCCCGATAATCTCTCACTCCTTGAAAGTGTTTGTGAAAACAACAAAACAGTAGCAATCGGGTCATTGTCACATGTAATTTTTTCGCCGTAATGTGAGGACACGGGAAACAGCTGATCGAAATGGCACATATCATTTTGCAAACGACAACCGGATAGGATTATGTAACTTCTTCTTTGGTGGATTTATTGTGTGTTAATAGCTGGTACGAAAATTACTGTTGCATTTCATTGATCATTTATAATAAAGTGGCAGGCAAGAGTAACCTATCTATTAACAAATGTAACAATATTTTTCAAATGTCTATATATATATCCACATGCATAAGAGACACAAGGGCTTTTCAATATTTTTTTAGCCAAATGGGAAACAAAGTCAGACACCAAAGTGGGTATGAGTGTTTGACAAACAGTGAAGCTTTATGGCGTTATGATGATATTTGATGCGTTTGGAAGGCCCGAGTAAAAACACATTGAAAGAAGGAAACACCAAAACGCACCATATCAATGAACGTGTGGGCACTCGTCCTGAGACATCGAAAATGCACGAATTTCCACCAACCATTTGTGCCTGCAAGTCTGTACACAAGAAATGAGCCCATCAATCCTCGCCCAACAATGCCACGCTTAACTTAAAGTGAAAGAAACCATGCCATCGGACGTTTGGTTGCAGGAGAATATGTCCAAGATGTTGCCCGTCATTTCGATTTACAAGAAAGGATACAAATGTGATTTTCGCCGAATATGTCATATATCGTCCACACAGAACTAATTCTAACTTGCATTTCTTGGACCATTTCAACACACTTATTCTCTAGTTAAAATCTGAAAGCTCATTCACAAACTTAGAGATGAATAAATGCCTGCCATAACACCTTTGCCTCTGAGTATATACAAGAGAAAACCTCAGGGACCATAGACTGATTTCAAGTACCATTATATTGAACAAGCTAGTTATCCTGTGTTCATTATCCCACAATTACCGAATAAGAACGCAAGATGATGTCCCAGTATACGTCCACAGTACTCCACACACGTCAGGATGTAATACACATGATTTCATTTAATTTCAACCTTGTTAACCTTCAAATTGACCTTGAGGTACGTACGTCTTTATGAACAAGATTGATCTGGCTCGATCTGGTTGATCACTCGTCTGGCTGACGGCTGGGTCATTTCTCTTCAAAGTTTGGATGTATTACGTTATGATTTGTACTACAGAGGTCCCCACCATCTGAAACTGGCCAACACATAATGGTACAAGTTAAGAGGTGTATACTGTGATACGGCTCGTAAGCGTGTAGACTATGTGATATAATGGAAAGTGTGTTCTCAACATTGTTTTAACCTACGAGCCTTATTCAGACTTGTGTGAATGAGTGAGTTAATACTTAACGCAATATTGCAGCTATATCGTGACGAGAACGATTAATTATAAAAGTACAAATGAATTAATAGTGCATTGTGGAAACCTGTCAGTAACTACAATATCACAGAGTAGAATGTAAAACTAGTGATAAGACCTAAACTAAAACAATGTATCTATAGAGGACAATATAATATAAAAATGAGCTATAGGTTGCCAACAACTAAAGGTAGATCACCATACTAAAGACCATGGGAACTTATAGTACATTTGCTTCCTGCATGGACCCTAGCTGGATTTACATCATCCCTTCAGCTGTTAGCAATTTAGACAAATGTAGCCATACAGTAAAAGGACACTTATTCTATGATTAAAAACCTGGAAAACTTAAATTTACATCAAACGTTTTGGGACTTAAGTGCCCTCTCAGGAGGACAATTATTTTACAGTACTTCAACCCCCTTTGAGGGTACAGCCACTAACGATTTGAGTTACCAATTTAATCTTCCAATTGTAAAATATGTATCTATTTACAATTCATTTATCAAATCTAATTCCTTTAAAAATGCAATAATTAAACGAGAGCTAATATTGCTAAAAAGATCCTTCATAGTTCGTGAATTGAAAAACTGATCCCATGTGATGGATTAGTCAACACAGTCAAGCAGGATATGCTTGACTATGTCATCACAAGGGATACAAAACGGTGGATCTTCACCTTTCAACAGGTATGCATGAGTATATCTTGTATGACCAATACGACATCGTCGCATAATGACCTCTTAAAATGTGGACTGACAACCCAAGTATGTGTAACCAATATTGGGTTTTATTTCATGTAATTTAGTGATACCAACTAGAGTGTCCCATTTCACTGCATAATGATGTAAGATCACAGATGTAAGATCTAATACTAGCATTCTAATCTGAGTATGGAATAAGAAGTGGTTTCATAGATTTGTTGAGTGCTGCCTTGGCAGCAAGATCAGACACTGTGTTCCTGGAAATGCCAATGTGGCTGGATAACCAACAAAAGATGATGTTGCATTGGCCGGTAGCAAGATCAATATACAATTCAATAATTTCAATTTATGTGGATGTTTGCAGGAAATACTTTTAATTGTATGCAGGCAAGAAAAGAGTCTGAATAGATTATAAACTGTTTATGTTTAGGGTGTCGTTGAATATATTTAAGAGCCATTAATATGACGTTAGCTTCTGCTGTAATAAGAGAACTGCTATCCTGTAATCGAGAAGAAACTGTTCTGGATCCAATGACAGTGGCACAAGCTACTGCGTCACCGTCCTTGGACCCATCTGTAGACAAGGATTTGTAATTGTTATACTTGCTTTTTAATTGATTATATTCTTGTTTATATTTTAAGTCATTAGTTTCTGTTTTGTTAAATGTAGTTAATGTTAGGTCGACCTGTGGCCTAACCAATTGCCAAGGAGGAGAAGAAAAAAGGAGCTATATTTTATAGCTGAGTGCCGGCAGCAGTAATAAATGGCTTAATTCTGAGTCCAAGAGGCGGATCTAAAGAAGACTTTTTGTTGTACAAATCCTCATAAAGAGGGTTAAAGACGCAGTTAAATGCAGGATTAGACTCAATAGAAAATAATTTAGTAATATGTTGCAAAGATAGTTTTATTCGGCGTTGTTTATTCAGATTTGTAAACACAATGTATCTCGCCCGTGTTTTGTAAAGGTTTCTTTCTTTTTTCAGTTCCTTGTTCCGTTTTAGTAGAAGAAAATGCAGGACTAAATTTCCAAAGCAGTCCAATGACTGAAAACACAGTGGAAGTTTTGTAACAGGTCATAACATTTCTATCTGTATTGATAGTCATTTTGCTTGAAATTAATGGTACTTGGATATTAGCATGTCTGTTCCTTATCATGTATTACTGGAATTGTATTAATAAATATATATCATCCTAATCTACTTGTGAAAAAACAGCAGTCTGTTGCGGTGACAATAGAGACATGGAAACATTAATATTCATTTTTAATAACTTTGATTTTCCGTGTCCATGACTCGAAACATGCCAAAAGTGCATTTGTGAAATACTCTCCTGAAGCATCAAGGTGAAGTTGCCGTACCATGACCTCTGTGCTATTATTTAAATCACCTTGTAAACATGAATGGCATGTGCACATACTAGATGACACTGGTCCTTATTTATTAAAAAAAACACAGCTATATATATTGCTCAAAGACACATGGTTGAATTAATTATCTGTGCTTTTATGTTCTAAAGCAATCTATATATGATTAATTTAGGAACACTAGGAGCTTTCTATAACAGTAAACCTTGGGTCCAGATATGAAATACTGAGGGATTATAATAATATCAACATTATGGATAAATCATTTTCCAGTTATTAAGCTGTAGGGTAAATTTATTTCAAGCGTGTAACAGTGGTCATATTGTCGAAATGTCCTTTTTCAGCTTGAGTAAAGTAACGATGTGAACGATGTGTGGGGTAAACAACCACCAAAACGAAATCTCAATGTTCATTTCGATGTTGTGTATGTCAGTGTTTTTGAGATCTCTAAATCTTAGTGTAACTAACACTAACATTCATTCTTGAAAAGTGTACATCATCGCAATATTTTGAAAATGCCTACATGCGTTTTCTACAGGGTCTCGTGCATGTTGTATTTGCCGTGTTTGTTTTCGTTTTCCTTACAAAAATATGTTCCGCCAAATTGTGCAGTTGTTGCCGGGTTGAGGACATGAGGCTTGTAATGCACCTGTGAATACATGTGAACATATACATTCATTGTTATGAAAAGGAAACATACACCTGGAATGAAAGCTTTTACGCACAATTTAGACATTTACGTTCATATAATAAATTTAGTATTACATGCAATACGTGTGTCCATCATTAAAAGGATATCAAATTCCAGTAAACTGTTCTTAAATTCGGATCCTTTGATTTCGTTGTTTATCAGCAAATGTGGCGCCTCCTCAACTGACAACTGATCAAAGAGGGATGTTGGTTCATACACTGATCATCGACCTATTGGTAGAAATCTAATGACATTATGGGCTATTAGCATTCATGTCGACCACGACTGCCAACTCCAACGGAGACTACAACGCTTCTCAGAATCACAAGTGAGAGAGTGGGTTTAGTTTTACGCCGCACTCAGTAATATTCCAGCTATATGGCAGTGGTCTGGAAATAATCGAGTCTGGACCAAACAATCCAGTGATCAACAACATGAGCATCGATCTGCGCTATTGGGAACCGATGATATGTGTCAACCAAGTCAACGAACCTGACCACCCGATCCCGTTAGTCGCCTCTTACGACAAACATAGTCGCCTTTCATGGCATGCATGGATTGCTGAAGGCCTATTCTACACCGGGACCTTCACGGGTCTGTGATTGTTTTGCATTTGTCTGATACAATTTTGAAAAGCACCTGTTAAAGGATGACACAAAACAAGTCAACGTTTTACCATGTATGATTCCTTGAACAAAAAACTGCAGCGTTTCGTCCTTCGTGCATTAGGCCTTTAATTATTCCTTGAGGGCCAGTTTGTCCCAATAGTAAATTAAATTGAGGTTGGGATAAGTTCTTTTGCTTTGGGCAATGGTAACATATTGATCGTAAATATGGGTTTTTGCAATACAGTTTGTTCAATGCATATGGTTACAGACGTACTGAACAATTACTCAACATTCGTGTCAGTAAAGCATAGTATTCACATCAATGTTCCCACAAAGCACATGATACATACACCCATGTCTACACGCCGCACACGATTCACTTTCATGGTAAGACAAGATTCACACAAGGCACAATATATCATATATATTATGACCACCAACTTCTCGTTTGCTAAATGTCCACCAGGACAGTTTGAGGTTCAACCATAAAGTACGCCACATATATACCAACAAAGAGCTCATGGTGCATACAGTTACACCTCTCTCACAGTATATGAGTCACTGGAACCTGCATCTAACGGCACATCACACAGAGAAACGTGTAAATATGTTTATGACCGGTTTAAATAGTTATAGTTGTAAACGACACAAATATATAGTGTAACACCTGACACCCTAAAGATGAAGCATGCACCCGATCACATATTAACGCATAAGCATAAATGTGATACATATCGATCAATCATTTCAAATCTAAGAAGAAGACAAAGTCATCAATGTCCACCGCAACGGCAAAATACTCTTCACTAATATGTCGACTAACTATCATTACAGCGTGTCAGTGTTTTGATGTGCACGTGGCAGAGTGGATAGAGAGTATTGTAAAGATTTACAGTTCTGCTCAGAAAAAGAACACTACCACCAAATTCAGCCCAGGTCGAACTTGTTGCCATGGAAACGCTACAAATATTTTATTCAGAAATCCAAGCCTACCAAAAGGTACCACTATACCACCAGACCTAAGATAGAAAAATGAAAATTCACACACTGCTGTAACCCCCAAAAGTCACATCTAGGTATCATGGTGAACATGGCAAACATATGTATTAAGTTTCAAGTTTCATAAGTGTAATGTTTGGGAGACTCACTCGGGACAAGATGACATGTTTCCATGGAAACCGCAAAAAGTAAATTTTATATCTGGGTTTAATCCACACATGACACATCTAGGGATCATGCTAAACATATGTACCAAGTCTGTTAATGCTACCATGTATAGTTTGGAAGATCTGTTCCGCACAAGCAAAATCTTCATCATCAGTCACAGTCACAGTTAAACCAACCACAAAAAGAACATCTATGGACCATGTTTGGTATGTGTTCCAAGTCTAATGAAGCTAGCATAGTTTAGGGGATCTGCCCCGGACAAATGACACACTCATAGTCACAGCCTAAGTCATGTTTCCGTGGAAACCGCAAAAATTAAATACATATTTTGGATCTAATCCCCAAATGGCAGATTTAAGGATCAAGCATGTAGGGTTTATGAGATCTGTTCCGCACAAGAAAATATCCTCAAAGCCACAACCTTAGTCATGTTTCCACGGAAACCGCAAACAAAATACAATTCATATCTGCGTCTAATCTCTAGAAAGCACATCTAGGGGTCATGCTTGACATATGTACTTACTTGGATGAAGCGAGCACGTATAGTTTGGAAGATCTGTTCTGGAAAAGATAACATCCTCATCATCAGCCATGGTCACAGCATAAGTAATGTTTCCATGGAAACTGCAAAAAATGAACTTCACATTTGGGTTTAATCCCATACAGGGACATGTAGAGATCATGCTTGATATGTGTACCAAGTGTGATGAAGCTGTCATGTATAGTTTATCTGCTCCGGACAAGATGATTTCATCATAGTCACAGCCTAAGTCATGTTTCCATATCGTTTCTATATCCACAGCAACTTCGCTGTTGCGGAGCGTTTCACGATTGTGTACCGCTACATCTCTAGATTCATCATGTTATGTGGCTCCGACGCATTTTCTTTAGATGATTAGAGTAGTTTTAAGACAAAACTGTTTATATTCTCAGAATTAGTTTTTGCAGTGTCTGACAATGTCCTTGCTACAGAGAATGGTCAATCCAATATATTGTGGTACGGGCAAATGTAATAAATTAGATAAGCTTTGGTGAGTAGCTGATCTGAGCTTTGAACACAGAGTGACCTGTCCAGGTACCGTTAGTAGAGTAACCTGTTGCAGTATTCCAGACGTGAGGTAACATTTAACTAATGATGTGTCCATATGCACTAAACACCAAAAGAAATATTACCCTCTTTATGAATTACTGAAAATAAATCAAAGATATGCCAGAAAGTATTACTGTGACACTACGAGACACTAGCACACTTGGTATGATACACAACTACAAGAAATATGCCACGAAGAGAGGTAAAGAGACACAGGGACGGTGCAAATGGGGGTCGACATACAACTTATTCAGTGGTAGGAAGAGACCACCCGATCCTGTTAATCGCTTCTTACGACAAGCATAGTTGCCTTTTATGGCAAGCATGGGTCGCTGAAGGCCTATTCTACCCCGGGGCCTTCACGGGTCTGTTTGGAATTAAACGTCCAGGCATTACAACGATAGATGAAGATGTGTAGCTCCGTCATTGAGGAAGGAGGGTAAGTTTCCTTTGGCAGTTAGTGAACATGAATCCCCTCATTCGCCTTATTGTCTGTAGTTTGCTGTTAGCTGCTGACAATGAGGTTCGAATATTGACTTCTGGTTGATCAAGAATGTCCCTAATTTGAAGTCCAGTGATCTTGAACTGGACTGAGACTGTTTCCAGAGCAGAAATATTAATGTATCTCACAGCTTGTGGTTTCTGTTTCATTCATGATATTGGTCCAGTATGGCACAAATTAGTTAACAGCTTTACCTCCAATGACAAAGCGTCTACCGAACAAATGACATATATGCTTTTTCCCGGATAAGTTTACAGCTGTCACGCATGTTTTGTTCATGTCATCGCCGTCCTTGAGCCCGCCAAACACACGCTGACCATCCTGTACTCAGCCAATCACCTGTTACCTGATGACGGCGATACTTGACACATGCACCCAATTCACAGATACGTTTAAACCTGTCACTCAAACTTTAAATATCTTCGTCTCCTTGTTTTCATTTCCACACTGTGTATGTGAAGCCAGCAGTCAGATTATAGACTCTCGAACACACTTAAAATACAACGGTGCAGTGTGCCATACCATATCGGATTTCACTTGACGGTGAGTACCTACTAATGGTCTATCAATGTCTCTGTCACCCCAAGTCAGTAACTGAGTGAATTTAATGCCTGAAACATTATCATGAATTGAACATGAAATTCTCTAGTATAGTATAGTCACTTACGTGCTGAAAACGACGACATGTTATATGACAAGGCAATACTATTTTCGAACTAAATGAGTCAAAAAGAGCAAATTATACACAGAATCCACACTTCATTCCAAATGATCGCACGCCATGGCCACGTCATCTGATGACAGATAGCTGTAATTCATTGTAATGTTTTTCAATGTATTTGTTCGTAAAATGTCCTTTCGTTGCAAACAATCAAAACACCTCACACGTCTTTACCAGTCCCCGTTTATATTTTCAGGTGGTGTAAATGATAAAAATACAATTGACAGCTTTGAGATCATTGATATCCGACCGTGGATTCTGATATATCGTGGTGGAGATTTTAGAATAGGTGTTGCTATGAAGTAAGACCTCCATGACACCTACCTTTTTCATCTTCCAGGAGACGATGACAATGCCAGCAAGCCAAATCAAGACGATGGATGATACCAAGCCAGCAGATGACAATGATGTATTTCATTCACATTGTGGAGCTGGGTCATGTCGTCCTCGGGCTCTACAATGTTTCAAAAATGTCCTATCATTTTCCATTTTCTACGGCCTCTCAGCCATGATCACACAGTCCTTGACTATTTACATTGTCTCACAAATAACAGCCCTGGAAAAGCAGTTCAATTTGAATAGTACAACAACAGGCATTATCCTTGGCTGCAATGACATAGGTTTTGTCTGTGCCGTTATTTTTATTAGTCATTTTGGAAGACATCGATCTATTCCTAAAATAATTTCTCTTTCTACCATGCTGTATGGCATATCAGGTATTTTAGCAGGTCTATGCTATTTCTTTGACCCCTATCAGTTGCCGAAACTTTCAAACGAGAATGTCAGGAATACATCATTGGACGAGATTTTTGTGGCCCCATTGTGTGACGCGGGTAACACGACATCAGAGGGCTGTGGTGAGGGAGGTGTAACCAATGATGCTGGCAGTCCACAATGGATAGTCTGGATTTTGGGTATCAGTATGGCTCTTCAAGGTATTGGAAAATCACCCAGAGGGCCTCTGTCAACTACTTACATAGACGACAACAACTCCATCAAGACCAAAAGTGGATTGTACATCGGTAAGAACAAAACTTGAAAAATCAAAAGTAATCTCTGTTAGAACATAGTATATTGATCGGTTCCAACCACATTATTACCAGATGATGTTATCCTGCGCCTGTCGTATATACATGCAAAGGCACACCCATTATTCATTTGTCTATTATAAAAACGTGTTTAAGCTTTGCTGAGACCAGCTAACCACCAGCTGAGAAACCCAAGCCCGGAGGAATATTGCTCTACATATGATTTGCTGTTTACTGGAAAGTTAAAGACATTCACAAAACCGATTGTTAATGAACACGTTAGTCTAATATTGTTACGGAAGGGCATTTGAAGCTGCCTGTAGCTTTCATGCAATTACGTATAGTTAAAACAGTCGTATGTACACTTTCATTGGGGCATTTCTTGTTCTGTAGATATGTTGTGCTATGGATTGGATAATGTTATGACGTCCCTATGTGCATGGTGTGGATTTGGCGTACAATACGCACACACATGATGGCTATTTATGAGTGAAATTGTGCAAACTGACGCTCAAGTGTACTATGGCTGTGAACAAAAATGGGATTATTCAAATTCAAGATCCTCAGTCTGAACTTCAGAATCTGTAGTGAGTGAGTGAGTTAATACTTAACGTCACATTGGCAATATTTCAGCCATATCGTGACGAGAACATTTTGATACTGAAATGAAATATGTATACATTATAAAATCCTGTCGTCAAAGGACAGTAAAACTACTAGAGCATCACATTTACAATTAAAACTAGTGTGGAGAGTTAAAACAATTACCACTATTCGGACAATACAACATAAAATACGGGCTGCAGATCGCCAACAACTGAAGGTAGATCACCATACTAGGGGCCATGGGGACTTACAGTACCTTTGCTACCTGCGTGGACCCCAGATGGATTTACACCATCCCCTCAGCCGTTTGCGATTATACTGAAAGTTAGCCATTATTAAAAACAACAAATATACTACGATTAAAAGTTTGGTCGTACTAAATTTACATAGAATGTTTTGGACTTACGTACCCTCTCAGGAGGACAATAATTTTACAATACTTCAACCCCCCTCGAGGGCACAGCCACTAACAATCTCAGTTATTAATCTAGACTACCAATAATAAAATATTTATCTATTTACAATTCTGATAACAAATCTAATTCTTTTAAGAAGGCAATAATTAAATGAGAGCTGGTATGAGTAAAAAGATCCTGCATAGTTCGTGAGTTAAAATACTGATCCCTTGTGATGGAATACTCTACACAGTCAAGCAGGATATGCTTGACTGTGATTCTTTCATCACAAGGGATGCAGAACGGAGGATCCTCACCTTTCAAAAGGTATTCATGAGTATATCGTGTATGGCCAATACGACATCACCTCATAATGACCTCCTCAAATCTGGACTGACAACCCAAGTGGGTGTAACCAATATAAGGTTTCATTGCATGTAATTTATTCATACCCACTTGGGTGTCCCACCTCTTTTGCATCAGGTCTCGGATGTACGATCTGATTGTAGCTTTATAATCAGAGTATGGGATAAGAAGTGGTGTCACGGGTTTCTTCAGTGCTGCCTTGGCAGCAAGATCAGCCATTGTATTGCCAGAAATGCCTACATGGCTTGGTAACCAACAAAAGACGATGTCGTATTGGCCAGTAGCAAGATTATTAATTAATTCAATTATTTCTATTAAAAGCGGATGTTTACAAGAAATATTTTTTGATGGCCAGAAGGCAAGAAAGAGAGTCGGAAAAGATAATATATTGGTTATGTTTAGGGTGTCTTTGAATATATTTGAGAGCTGTTAATATGGCGTTCGCTTCTGCAGTAAAAATAGAACTGTTATTTGGAATTCGAGAAGATATTGTTCTTGATCCAATGACAGTGGCACAAGCTACTGCACCACCGTCTTTGGAACCATCTGTAAATAAGGGTTTGTAATTGCTATATTTAATTTTTAATTGATTATATTCTTGTTTATATTGTAATTCATTAGTTTCTGATTTTTTAAATGAAGTTAATGTTAGGTCGACTTGAGGTCTAACCAACTGCCAAGGAGGAGAAGAAAGAAGACGGGATGGAGCTATGTTTTCGAGCTCAATGCCGGCCGAAGAAAGAAAGGGTTTAATTCTATGTCCTAGGGGCGGGACAAGAGAAGACTTTTTGTTGTATAAATCCTCATAAAGGGGATTGAAAACACAGTTATAGGCAGGGTTAGATTCATTAGAGTATAATTTAGTAATGTACTGTAAAGCTAACTTTATACGGCGCTGCTCAAGAGATGGTTCATCAGCCTCAACGTAGAGACTGTCAACGGGAGAAGTTCTAAAGGACCCAAGACAAAGTCTTAGACCTTGGTGGTGGATAGAGTCTAGAAGTGTTAAGTTGCTTTCACAAGCTCCACCATATATGATGGATCCGTAATCTAGTTTCGAACGGATAAGTGATCTATATAAGTTAAGCAGGGTAGTTTGATCTCCTCCCCATTTAGAATTTGAAACAACTTTTAACAAATCTAGTGCCTTCAGACAGTTGGCCTTAAGTGATTTAATATGCGGCAAAAACGTCAAGTGGGAGTCGAAAATAAGACCCAAAAACTAGGCCTCCTTTACAACTTTGATAAGTGTATTGTTTAAATACAGTTCAGGGTCTTTATGCGGTTTGTATTTGCGGCAAAAATGTATGCAGTTAGTTTTGGACTTTGAAAATTTAAAGCCATTTTCTAAACACCATTTATTTATTTTGTTTAAACATAACTGCAGTTGCCGTTCAATGGTATGCATATTTTTACCACGACAAGAAATATTAAAATCATCCACAAAAAGTGATCCATCAACTGAATCGTTTAAAACCTTGGATAAACTATTGATCTTAATGCTAAACAATGTGACAGACAATATACTACCCTGCGGAACACCTTGATCCTGACTATAATGGTCAGACAGGGTAGAACCCACTCGAACTTGAAACTGTCTGTCATTTAAAAAGTTCGATATAAACTGAGGCAAACGGCCTCGTAATCCAAAATCATGTAAATCTTTTAAAATCCCATGTTTCCATGTTGTGTCATATGCTTTTTCTAAATCGAAAAAGATTGACACTGCGTGTTGTTTATTAATTATGGCATTCTTAACAAAAGACTCCAAACTTACCAAATGATCGATAGTACTTCTGTTTTTACGGAAACCACACTGTATATCTGTTATTAGGTTATTGGTTTCCAAGTACCAAACAAGTCGATTATTTATCATGCGCTCCATGGTCTTGCAAACGCAGCTAGTTAGTGAAATGGGCCTATAATTGGAAGGATCAGTATGATCACGTCCAGGTTTGGGAATGGGAACAATTATAGCATCTCGCCAAGACGAGGGAAAGTTTCCAGACGTCCAAATATCATCAAAAATGTTTAAGAGCGTTTCTAAACATGATTCTGGTAAGTGCTTCAGGAGTTGATAATGCACGTTATCAGCTCCTGTAGCAGTATCATGAGCCTGGTCAAGAGCAGTACGAAGCTCATGGATCGAAAATACTTCATTGTAATCTTCCCCATTATCTGAAGTGAAATTGATAGGTGTCCTTTCTTGTTGGTTTTTATACTTTTGAAACCGGGGTACATAATTCGACGAGGAAGAGTGTCTGGCCAAAGTTTCTCCAAGTTTATTTGCAATGTCAGATTTACTAGTTAATATTTGGTCTCCGTCTTTAAGATGTTTAATGCTAGATTTTGAACCCTTGCCCTTGATTCTCTGGATCATGTTCCATACTTTTGATATCGGCGTACGCGAATTGATTTTCGACACATAGTTTCGCCAAGATTGACGTTTATTTTGTTTGAAGATACGTCGTGCTTTTGCATTTAATATTTTGAATTTGTTCAAATTATGGACCATAGGGTGGCGACGGAAATAATGCTCAGCCTTTTTCCGTGCCTTCCTAGCCTGTTTGCAGTCGTTGTTGAACCATGGTTTTCGTATGTGTGGAGTCGTAGAGGACTTTGGAATGCAGTCATCGGCTATTTTGTTCAGTTCATCAGAAAAGAGTTGGACGGGGTCAAGAACTCCTATAAACAGTTCAGGCTTCAATCTGTTGGATGAAAGTGATTCAAACAAAAGCCAGTCAGCTTTGGTAAAGTTCCTTCGTGACAAAGGAGGGACGTCAGATGGACATATAGCTTTAAGAATAGTTGGGAAATGGTCACTTCCACACAAGTCGTCATGGACTGACCATTCAAACTCACCCAGCAGAGTAGAGTCAGTAATTGATAAGTCAAGGGAAGAATATGTTCCTGTACCAGGATGTAAATAAGTGTTGGAATCATCATTAAAGAGACAGATATTGTTGGCAGAAATAAAATGTTCTAGTATGTTACCTTTGCTGTTTGTATGTGTACCTCCCCACAAGGGATTGTGTCCATTCATATCGCCCATGATGATACAGGGCTTAGGAAGTTGGTCATAAAGTGCCTGCAGATCGCCAGGCTGCACAGAACAGGAAGGAGGAAGATAGAGAGAGCACAATGTAAAAACAATGTGCATCGTTACACGGACAGCAACGGCTTGGAGATGGGTATTTAGAGGAACAAGACTGTGAATGGTGCCCTGTCTCACTAATATTGAAGAACCTCCAGTTGCTTTCGGCCCAGGAGGAGAAAAGCAGTGATATGGATTATACTGTCGTATATCGATGTGATCGTTTTCTTTAAAATATGTTTCTTGTAAACAAAATGCCGATGGCTTAAAATCTTGTATAAGTAAATGTATATCATTAAAATTGTTCTTCAGTCCCCTACAATTCCATTGAATAATAGTATTGGAAGTGTTCATGGAGGCTTAACTGGAGATCGTGATTGGGAGGAGTGTTCACTCCTATGAATTGGTTGTGAAGGAGGAACGTCTATCTCCAGAGGTTCATACGAGTTATGAACCTCAACAGATGCAAGAACTTGAGTGGGCGTCTCCACGTTAGTGAGCGCCTTTCGTCTTTTCTGTACTTTCTTTTTCTCTTTTCTAGATAAAGTTGCATCATCGGTATGTGTACTTTCCATGGAGTGAGATGGTACATCACGAGTAGGATTGTCTGTTTGTGAAGTGGTTGATTTCATATTACTTTTCTGAGATATGTCAGAGGGTTGGTGCAGTACAGTCTGGTCATCCTTGACCCAGGAGATGTCGGTCTGACATGACACGGAGACTGTCTTACAAACTCGAGTGGAGGATGCAATTGCTGCGGAATATGTTTTTACATATGTTTGAGCAGGAGATGGTACTAGTTTTTTTGCTTCTTGGTAGGTTATGTTGTTTGTGTGCTTAATTCTTAAGATTTGGGCTTCAAATTCAAACGATGGACAGGATTTAGAAGACGCCATGTGATCACCATTGCAGTTAGCACATTTGAGGTCATTTGTGCACTCAGAGCTATCATGGGCTCCAGTGCAACGGCAGCATACTACCATCTTGCTACGGCAGAACTTAGCACCATGACCAAACTTTTGACACTTAAAACATCGGAGTGGATTTGGTACATAAACCTCCACCCCGATGTTGAAATATCCAGTCTTTAGTGATTTAGGTATTACAGGTTGAGAAAAAGTGAAAAGATAGGTGTTGGTTCTAACAAAGACACCATCTTGTGCTTTTCTGGAAAAACGTTTTACATGTGTGACTCCTTGAGATTTTAATTCAACAGCAATTTCCTCCTCGCTCATATCAGAAAGACAGCGAGCAACATCTCTCACAATGCCTCTGCTCGTGTTCAGTGTCTTGTGCACTGAAACAACAACGGGAGTATTAACAAATTGTTGTAAACCCAACAGATTGACTGATTGTTGTTTCCTCAAACACTCCACTAGTAAGGCACCAGTCCGTAGTCGTGTGACATTCTTAACATCTCCACAGACACCTCTAATGCCCAGTGAGATAGCAAACGGGTTTAGTTTTAAAGGACTTCCGTCAACTGATGCAATTGTGATAAACCGTGGCCAAGAATCAGAAATATCTGGAGCTACCTCCTCATCAGACGAGAGCACATCTACATGTCTGCGTTTAGTTGCTTTGCAGGAACCAGGTGAATTGTATTGAGACATGGTATAACATACGAATTCAGCACCCCTGCTCCCCACCCACCATGGAGTGTCAACAAGGACGGTGTCAATTTGCACCGGATCTCCAGGATGCTAACACCAGGGATACAGGGGTGGTATACTCCAGTAAATATGACATGAATAGCTATATTTGTCCAAAAGATTAGTTGTCAGGCTGGTTCGGCCCATAACAATAATCCAAAGACATATAGAATTCAGCGGTCAACATCACCAGATTGGCCCATGAGCCACCGCCTTCTGGCATAGGACTCTAGGCAATTTCCTCGATGCAGAGAAATAAAATCTGACTTTGAACAAGACCCAAGACCCAACAGTACAATGAAAATGTGCAAAAATAATCCCCATGCACAGAGCCTGGCGTGACCAGCCGATTGATAGAACCGGGCCCATTCTACCACCCGTCTAGGTGAAGTCAGGGCCAAAGTGATGTGTTGAGCAATAGGAACACTGGTCCTGCTCCTATGCCCTCAACCACCAGGATCCCCTTCTCCACCGACACAGGGTCGCAACCCACGGCAAACGGGTTGGTGGACCAAATATGCCCCCGGGTCCACAACGGGGGGTTGGCGAGCACTTAGCGTTACCCAGCACCCACCACGAGGAGGTGGCTCGCCACGGGTGCCTCAGAATCTGTATGATCAGCTACCGCAGCCTTGACATAACCCTCTGAGGGGAAGAACATTAATAACAAGGGAAAAGTACGTAAAGAATTTATTTCTGGTTTGTGTATTTTTAATGATGACTCAAACATATATTTGAATCCAGTCACTAGGACTTATTTTGCCCTCGATTTGTCCGATTGTCAAACCTGTATAATGAATTCTAATGAACGGTTCATGATGACCAATGTGGGACTTATTACTTCCCAACTATTCAATAAGATATTATCCGTGGTGACGATCCTCCTTTATTAAGAAGGAACTTCATTCAGGCAGCCTGGTCATTATGTGAGACATTGTGTACTGAACATGACGTTTTCAGTAACCGTGAAGATCCTATGGAGCCTTTTTTCGATATACTTACTGACATTGCTGACAGAACAATGCCACAGTCCTCTACCGTTCCACATATTCGTAAACCATTATTGAATATTCAATGCATATAGGCCAGAAAAAGTACGAAGAAAGTATTTTCGAAAACATCCTACTGCCAATAATGTAGTTAAATTTAAGTTAAAATTTCAAATGCCAAAACTCGACGCGCATTTAAACAGAATAAGCGTCTGTGTTGTTAAAATCAGTTTTTCATGATAAATTCCCGCACACCAATGTCCAAGATAAAGCGCAAAGGTTCCAAATCTACTCTCCAACATCTGACGGATGGTGACAATGTATTGATCATTTAGGGTCCATGGCGGTAGCAAAGGCACTTTAAGCCCCCATGGTCCCTCGTATGGTGATCTACCTTCAGTTGTTTGCGATCTACAGTCTGATATTTTTCTATCGTCTTCTATAATTACAGTTTTAGACTGATATCTGTGATAGTTAATTTTTACTCTTCTTCGCTGACAGGTACAATTATTGCAAGGTGAAAATATTATAAATATATAACCTGATTTAGTCACGATGTGGCTGAAATATTGCAGATATGATCTAGAATCGTAACTCCAATGTACACCCGCGAAGGTCCGGCATAAACGGTCTTCAGCAACCCATGCTTGTTGTAACAGGTGACTACTGATATTGGGCCAGCTGACTTAGTTGACACGTGCCATCTTACCCCAACTGTCCAGATCAATGTCCATGATGTTGAGCGTTGGATTGTCTGGTCCAGCAACGATTACTTACAAACTGTCGCCACATTGCTCAAACAAACTCACGATGATACTTCTCTTGTCCAAATATTGTTGGTGGTCATCCTTACATTCAGGGCTATGCCTTCTGCGCATCGGTGTTTTGTGTTACGCTTCTTTTGTTGTTTGTAATGTTCTGTTTTTGTTCTTTCATTGTTCTGGGTATTCATACCTTCCTGCTGGTGTTTTCCATACACCAGATGCTTCTGTTATTCTTACATTGGTCCTTGTGTTAACTTTGCCTTCCTGCTGTTGTTGTGCAGGTATCGCTTCGACGATGTCGCTGTTTGGCCCTGCATTGTCGGTGATAATAGGAGGAGTATTCAGGACCATCCCTGTCGATCTGCAAGGTAAGTTTGCGACAGTAGCATCTGTTTCATACGTGAATATGTTCGTTCAAACATTTTTCAAACGTGAATACATTCTTTAAATTAGACCCAAGTCAGAGACTTAAGCATTTTTAGTACCACTGCCCATGACATAAACCCATGTGAAGCCACGGCTAACCCAAGCTGAATGCGAGGCGCAACAAGGTTAATATTGTCACGACCTATCCCACTGGCTACCCATTTTCTACATATTTTCATATTAGTGATGTCTGCCTTGTAGCACTTCAGTCTTGAACCATGCAAAGGGCATACGGATCTATAGCGCACATATCCATGCATCTAGTACTTGCTCAAGGCGTTGGTACATGGTTCCCTCGATCATTGGATGTCAGTCTCAACGTCATATCGCATTACAGTCTCAACTGCCTGGGGAGTATACAACTCTTGCTGCCACTGGGCGCACCGAGTGTAGTTGTGGCACGCTCAACCTAACGAGGTACCCAATCCACAGCTAGGAGGACTGGGACACGTAGTCACAGTACTTTGTCCAAGTTTACTGCATGTTGCTGTACCCGCAACCAGGTTATATTCTCATTTATTCTACTCCCAGACACGGTGTTAACCAGTGTGATCTCATTGATTCTGTTCCCCAGACACGACGTTAATCATTGTAGTCCCATTCATTCTGTTCCCAGACACCTTGCTGACACCAAGACACCCCGAATGGATTGGAGCATGGTGGATTGGATTTCTAATGTTCGGCTGCTTGGGCGTCATCGTTGGAATACCTTTATTGTTCTTCCCGAAAGAAATTCTTCCAGCTGAAGAAACACCATCACTCAAAAAGGACCCTTCCGTTAAAGAGAACATATTAGGTGCAAGTCTACTTAAATATAACACAGCATGTCTCCAGTGTTTGGACAGACTAAAGCAATGTACGAGTAGAAATCAAAAAGTTCTATTTTTCACCAAGACATTTTCAGGGTAGAAACTTTGATTTCTCGTCCTTACGATTTCTCTACATAGTCACCATCCAGACTGAAACATTTCTTGACCTTGAGCAGAACGTTTAAATAGGCCCCCTAATTTAATGGAAAACTAAAACTCCGCTTCTTCAGTGACGTCACTGGTATCGTGAAAAAGGAATCCATAACTTGGCTTATTTGCCAGGGACTTATGATCTGTTTGAACATTCCTTTTCCATCTCGCAACAGTATCATAAGATTTCATCTCCTCTTGATTCTGTCGGGCAGTACAACCCTTCGACTGCAAAAACTTGATAGATGTTGTCATGTATTTCACATAGTGTCACTAATCATTCAGCATGAACCTGGGTGATATTTGTACATTTGTACACTAATCACTTGATGATAAAGTAACTAAAGTTGACCATTTTCTGATTTTTCCATTTTTTATAGTTGTACTCAGATGAAAATTCAAAGTACAATAGCTCCCCAACAAGCGGTTCATCTCAAAGCAATGGGTGGTCGGTTACTGAATTCTCTGCTCAATGCTGAATTCAACCGCATTGTCTGTTCTAGGCTCTGGTGTTTATACGTAGTCTTCAAATAGCTGGAATAACGCTGCATGCAGTGTAAGACAGCAATAATAGTCGTTATGACAACAATGAATGAACCAAATGCATAGATTTCACACTTTTCAGTGGCAGCCCATATTTTGAACTTTGTATTTGCAATTGTCATGTCTAACTGTTCTGTCCAAAGAGTGTTATGACGTGATCGGCAGGAGATAACACACCACCTCCTACAAGGTTTTCTATGACATGGCGTTGACTTCAGAGTTGCCCCGATCGATTTTCCGTGTGTTGAGGAGTCCTGTATACAGTCTGACGCTGACTGGCATCCTCATCTTGATGTTCCTGGTGGCTGGAGGTCAGGCCTTCACATCTAAGTACGTGGAGAAACAGTTCATGGTCCCCGCATCCACAGCAAACATCATCCTAGGTGGGTAAACATATGCCCATCATAACTCTGAATCATTTCCTGATATGCTGGCATTCCTCTCGTCAACTATGTGAAAAGGCAACGTCAGGCCAAATTACAGGTAATTCAAACTTTATGTCAGGCAACATTGTTATTCGCTCTGCAGCTGTTGTTCTTAAAGTACTATAAGCTGATGACCACGACCTTTAAGCTGGATGTACGAGGATAATTACATAAGTTTAATCTTGCTTACGGTCTACCATGCTGACCCGTTTCACAAACGTTAAATATACGTAATGCTGGGTTTTTTTTCAAGAAAAAATGATAGTTGGTATGGGTGAAATCTGTATCATGACTTCTATGTGGTTCAGAGAATGTGACTTCTTCGGTCTCCAGTCGATCATTTTCACCAGTAATGCAAACTCAAGCAGGACTGAAGCAGTTAAAATTGAACTGTGACCATTTCATGAAAGGTTACACTGTGCCTAGCACAATGTGGGTAGGTTCTCCAATTTGACAGGGAAAATGTATCAACGCTCTAAACATGTGAGTGTCTGTTTGAAGCTGTTTGATAACATGGGGGACATAAGGGTCCGTCTTTTTATTTTTGCGTTCTTGGCCAGAAGGAAACAGATGAGGGCCTAAAATATATTTCTCTTTGTGTGTAATAAAGAAATTTCATTGATGCCTAATGTTCGGGACGTCATGATCAAGTAGGCATATTATGAAGAAATATAAGGAATTAAGCATTTTTAAACAGGAATTAAGGTTTTTTTCCTCCTGACAGGTCAAGAGCAAAATATCTGCTCTGCGTGGGACAGGTCATTCAAAACCATCAGAACCATTAAGGGAAGGGCATTATTTTCACCACCCACGTCAGCATAGATCCCTCCTGATGTTGACCATGATGACTGAACATACAAAAGTTACTGACCATCCTCTCCCAACTGTGAAAATGAATGAAAGTCCTAGACCTCGGCTTACACGCACGACTTGTGTTGCAGGGATAGAGAATCTCATCAGCCTTTCAGTCGGAACCTTCACCGGGGGACTTTTGACAACTCGTCTTAAACTCACACGAACTGGTTGTCTCAAGCTCACCATCATCACCATATCTGTAACATTACTGGCCAATGTTGGTATGTTTTTCATCGGATGTGATACGCCCCAAATCCATGGATTCCATGAGAGCATTGGGTAAGCATTTGAAAATTATGAAAAGTTTAAAAAAGTCAGCAAGTGTTTTCTTAAAAGGAAATGGAAACACGTCAAAACAACGCAAAGCGTTGCACCAGATATACATGGTCGTCAGTCGTTTCTTAGCTTTATGGCAACATACCGGCTGTAAGGTGATCCGTGTTTTTGTGCAATTCCCATATGTAACCTATCTTTGTCAAGTAAATGATTTACTATTCAGATTAAAAAACCCCAGATCCATTAAAGTATATAAGTATACTTATCATGTGTTAGTATAAACAAAATAGGCAAACACTAGCAAGATTCTAATATCTCATGATTTATTGATTGGAAGCAGCAGATATAGAACTGATGAAAATGTAGATAGCTTATGTACACTTTTAATGGCATTGAAAATGAGTATCACTTTCATCTTCAACATCAACTTCTCATCTGTCCATTAAGAGGTATTAGTATTTACTATGTCAAAACACCAAACACCGTAAAATTCTCTTCTCTTATAAGCAGTAAAAAAATATATTACACAATTTTGAAACGCTCATTCACAATGCAGTATTGTATATAACACAAGTTTTAGTTCTAACATGTTTATTCAATGCAGTTCCTCATTATATATGTGTGTGTACTATAGGAATGTGGCTTCGTCAGCATGAAACAAAGATTGATTGATCCAACTTCACAGACGAAAAATTGAGAACGTAAAATATACTAAAGATCAGCAGATAATAAAAAACCTCGGTTTTCATGTATTTTAGTGGTGGAATTTATGAAATTTTAATTTTTTAGAACATTTGGTTATAGTCCTTAAATGTATTTATAATATTGAATGGGTTTCTTGGGAAACGATTCTCTTGGATAAAGAAAAAACAGCGTTTTTTGTGCATGCAAGGTAGACCATATTTTATGTTCCATGGGGATATCCATACAACCCAAGCCACCCATTCAGTTTCACGAAAGGGATAAACGTGACAGGCCAACACAACTTTAGGACATCCCCACCACCACCACCCTACCACCACCAAACACACACACCAGTGTGCCATTTAACACTATATATATATTCTGGTATATTTTCAGAATCATCACATTTGACGACGGCATCAGAGTGTGTTCGTGCGATAGCACCAGCTTCTTTCCAGTCTGCGGAGATGACGGAATGACGTACTTCTCCCCCTGTTTCGCTGGCTGTACAAACCAAACTCTGTCGGTACGGTATCAGCTACTGTGCTTAATATTGACGTCCCTTTATACCTTACTCAGTACTAACGCGCGTTTATGGCGAATGCGGTCCACCTTCGCGTTTATGTACATTCACTTCTATATGATGTCGCGTATGTTTATGCTTGGTTTATCGGTTTAGTACGCAGAGATAACATGTTGGAGTGGGATCCAGTTCAGAACACAGGCGGCCAGCACGTTATCATACCTTACATCCAGAGTGCCAAGCAAGACGAAAAAGTGCCATCGTTTCACACGACCAGGGAAATCATTTCCCACAATGATTGGAGAATTCGCAAACTGACTGTCGCACACTGTACGGCTCATCTACATTTATGTAGGAAAAAGTACAATATACTCATGGAACAAATGAGGGATCATATGAAAGTACTAGTGTTTCCGTATTTATATCCCCAAGGAAGGAACACTTGTACTTTCATGTGTTCCCTTATTTGCTTCCATGAGTATATATCTTAAAGCATTGTCTAAGTAAAGCAAGGTATTTTAGTGGTGTACACTCAAACACCTACATGCTGGCTTTCAAAATGACAGAAAATCATCCCCTCTTAAGTTCATTATTTTGTCTGTTCCCCAGATGTATGGAGGTTGTAGCAAGGTGACGAGCGGCCAGGCAACATCAGGGATGTGTGTCAGTGACTGCCCCTACTTCTACTATTACATTGGAGTCGACATGATCATAAATCTGATCGGATGCTTGTCAGTCATGTCGATATATCTGACCCTCATTAGGTACGTGACACAAACCTGTCATTATATGACCCTTTTTATGTATATCACACAAAACGTCACACATACAAATCATTTAATGTCTAATTACATTGACGTGGAAACCGTACAAAATGTCCTCCTAACACTCACCAGAAACGTCATAGGTACAAAACAGAACATGCTACTCATTCGTTGTTAGGACTTCATCACTGGAATTCATAACAGAGAGTTGTTTCCCTATACACAACCACGTGTTCATGAATATTTAACGCAATGTAGAAAGTAGTCATATGTGACATGTTATATTTGGGACCACACTTTCTCAGCAAAATCCAGATTCTAGTACTTTTATTGGTTGAGTCCCACCCGGGATTCGATCCACACCATGATCACCTAATCGCCAGTATGAAAAGTTAGACGTTTTTCTCTCTCAGCCACTGCGGCTTCCAGAAATAATGGAAGTCGGACAACTGTTAGTGCAGACCGCGGGCTTTGCAATTCCAAATATACCGTGTCAAAAAAAGAAACTTTACAAAATCTAATTTTTAAAAATAATGCATACCTTTTCTCTAACGATACGTCTGTGTATCCGAAATGGGATCCCTATCTTTCGACTCTACATAAACGTTAGCAAATCCCACTCAAACCCATCCATTTGTCGTGCAAATGACGTTAGTGCCAAATCAGGTTTTGCACATGCAGTAGATCACGTGATCTTCGCATCGAAGTTTTCTTCATTTGCACGTGTTTGCATCGGCCTCAATAATTGAGAAAAACACCACTTTTAAACTACAATTCTGAAGGCACTTTAAATACCACGATTGTCAAATGTGCAACGTGAACGTGCCGTTGGCATGTTGCAAGCGGGAACATCAGTTATTGACGTCGCAAGAGCAATGGGATGCAGCCGTCGTACTGTGTATGACTTGAGAAGTAGTCTACAACAAACTGGCACCACCTCTGATCGCCCAAGGTCGGGTCGTCCGCGTGTGACCTCGCGAGCAGAAGACCCGACCTTGGGGTCAAATCGTCCAACGTCACGCAAGTGACAGATCTCTACCGGCTACACGAACCAGGGGCCCGTTTCACAAAGCCCTCTTACCGGCCCGACCTCGTAAAGCAGGCCGTAGACCATCTCGTAATTTTTTACCCCGTTTCACAAAGGCCTCGTACATTTACACTGTGTCGTACACAACCCCAAATTTAGGACCCCGACTGACCTGTCGTAAATGCTTTAGGAGGTCGTAAACACTACTAGTACAAAGATGGCGTCAACGACTATGGTACAGCAAGTGATTAAAACACGCTAACTAATAAGACCTGAGAAATTTTGAGATCATTATTCAAAGCATTATTTGGTTACGGTATGATTTTAAATGAGGAAATCGGATAATTACTATGATTATTTGATTTAAAAATAACATGCTAACGATCACTGATATCAGTGTTTCATGTTATTTCCAATGATAACTCTGAAACGCAGCCGATGAACCTAGAATCGGTTGGGATGCTTTCGAAACTATACTCACACGAACGCCTAAGTGCGGTTTCCGCCATATTGGATTGTGTTTACAAAATCCCGTTTCACGAAGGCCTGTATTGAGACGCCTATTACATCACGAATATTCCATAGTCAGCTGTGACAAACGCAATAATTACCGATACACGTTAGCGTGATATTACATCTGGTCTTTGCCACCAGTCTACATAAAATAAAACGAAACATACTGGGGGTGAAAACAAAGACTAGTTTGAAACATAAACAAACAAGAATTCCGATTTTACATCGTGTAGCACTTTATAAACAAATTCCGACATCCAACCGGCTCTCCATTTCTTTGAATGGCTCAATACCTATATGCATAGAAAGAGTAACATAGCAGTAAAGAGTAAATTAAAAACAGATAAAATTCAAGTATTTGATACTTCATAAGTAATTGTCAGAGTTTCCGTGCAGCGTGATGCCATAACAGAAACAAAATCACGCAGAACAACAGTAATTATCAATGTTTCTGGCTTCTTCTCTTACTTTCAATGAAAATGATGAAAACATATAACAACACACAGATAGTCAGAGTCATTCTGATTGCTTACATATAATATTTATGCTCAAACGATCCCTGAATCGAGGGAGAAGTCCTCGCAAAGTCCTGTGTACCCTTGTCAGCGAAGCTGCCATTTTGTAAGAAATCGGTCATCGGTTGTGATGTCATATGTCAACATTTTCAGTAAGTACTGTGAAGTATATTTAGCGTATGGTCCAGATATTTTTTTCATGAAACCAATTTCAATATTTACATTTAGCCTTGTTCAATGTCACATCAAACGTGGATATAGGGTATATACGTTTTCATTCTTTGAAAGTGTTTGATTGATTGAATAAAAGTTTCGAAAGAAGCTGACACACTGAGAGTAGCGGACAATATTCAAACCTTTACATAAGTGTTAGTAGATCAAACGTAGTCATAACGGCAACATGTACTTCCTCTGATGAACAATATTCAATACATTGGGACACATATATTGCAGTTTTATATGAACAGATTAATGGACAGCGATTAATTCAAACCTTCTACGTGAGTGAGTGAGTGAGTTAATATTTTACGTCACATCGGCAATATCTCAGCCATATCGTGACGAGACAACATGTACTTCCTCTGATGAACAATATTCAATACATTGGGACACATATATTGCAGTTTTATATGAACAGATTAATGGACAGCGATTAATTCAAACCTTCTACGTGAGTGAGTGAGTGAGTTAATATTTTACGTCACATCGGCAATATCTCAGCCATATCGTGACGAGAACAACTAATATCAAAATCAATTATATATCTACTATAAAACCTGTCAACGAAGGACAGTAAAACAACTAGAATATCACAAATGGAATTAAAACTAGCATGGAAAGTTAAAAACAACATCACCATTTGGACAATACACTATAAAATCAGGCTATAGATCGCCAACAACTGAAGGTAGATCACCATACTAGGGACCATGGGGACTTACAGTACCTTTGCTACCTACATGGACCCTAGTTGGATTTACACCATCCCTTCAGCTGCTGGCGAGTGTACAATATACTAGGCAAAATTAAAACAGGAATACTACGATTAAAAACCCTGGTAGAATTAAATTTACTATCAATGTTTTTGGACTTACGTACCCTCTCAGGGGGACAATAATTTTAAAATACGTAAACTCCCTTTGAGGGTACAGCCACTAACAATTCTAGTTACGAATCCAAACTACCAATTATTAAAATACATCTTTTTACAGAAACATATTGCTCAAAATTCAATCAAAAAATCAATTTCTTTTAAAAAACCAAGAATTAAATGAAAACTAACGCTGCTAAAAAGATCCTTCATTCTTTTAACTGTAAAATACATATCCCTTGTGATGGAGAATTCAACACAGTCAAGCAGGATATGCTTGACCGTGACTCTCTCATCACAAGGGATACAAAATGGAGGATCGTCACCTTTTAACAGGTACGCATGAGTATATCTAGTGTGGCCAAGACGACATCGTCGTAGAATAACCTCTTCAAATCTCGACTGACAACCCAAGTGGGTATAACCAGTGTAAGGTTTTATCTCATGTAATTTATTTATACCTAGTTGGATGTCCCACTTCTTCTGCATCAGGTCACGGATATAACACCTAATGGTGGCTTTGTAATCACTGTAAGGAATAGGCAGTGGTGTCACAGATTTGTTGAGTGCTGCTTTAGCAGCAAGGTCAGCCAATGTGTTACCAGAGATCCCTACATGGCTGGGTAACCAACAGAAGACGATGTCGTATTGGCCAGTAGCAAGATCATTATACAATTCAATAATTTCTATTAAAAGTGGACGTTTACAAGAAATATTTTTAATAGCCTAAAGGCAAGAAAGAGAGTCGGAATATATTATATACTGTTTACGTTTCGGGTGTCTTTGAATATATTTAAGGGCTGTTAATATGGCGTTAGCTTCAGCTGTAAAAATAGAACTATTATCTGGTAATCGAGAAGATATTGTTCTGGATCCAATGACAGTAGCACAAGCCACTGCGCCACCGTCCTTGGACCCATCTGTAAATAAGGATTTATATTTGCTATATTTATGTTTACATTGACTATATTCTTGTTTATACTGTAATTCATTGGTTTCTGATTTTTTAAATGTCGTTAATGTTAGGTCAACTTGTGGCCTAACCAACTGCCAAGGAGGAGAAGAAAGAAGACGGGATGGAGCTATGTTTTCCAACTCAATGGTAGAAGCAGCAAGAAATGGCTTAATTCTGAGCCCAAGAGGCGGAAGAAGGGAAGACGTTTTGTTATACAAATCCTCATAGAGAGGATTAAAGACACAATTAAATGCGGGATTAGACTCATTAGAAGCTAATTTTGTAATGTATTGTAAAGATACGACGTAAGTTGAGGGAAGGCTCATCAGCTTCGACGTATAGACTGTCAATAGGAGAGTTTCTAAAAGAACCGAGACAAAGTCTTAGGCCTTGGTGGCGAACAGGATCAAGTAGTTTTAGGTTGCTTTGACAAGCTCCACCATATACGATGGAGCCGTAATCAAGTTTAGATCGCACCGGTGATCTATATAAGTGAAGGAGGGTAGTTTGATCCCCTTCCTATTTTGAATTTGAAACAACCTTTAATAAATCGAGTGCCTTCAAGCATTTGGCTTTAAGGGATTTAATATGTGGCAAAAAGGTCAAATGTGAGTCGAAAATAAGTCCCAAGAACTTGGCCTCCTTGACCACTTTGATTGGGTTACCACTGAGAAATAGTTCTGGGTCTTTATGGGGTTTGTATTTACGACAGAAGTGTATACAATTGGTTTTTGATTTAGAAAATGTGAAGCCGTTTTCAAGACACCATTTATCTATTTTGTTTAAACAGAGCTGCAGTTGCCGTTCAATAGTATGCACATTTTTACCACGACAAGAAATATTAAAATCATCCACAAATAAAGACCCATCTATTAAATCGTTTAAAACTTTAGATAGACTGTTGATCTTGATGCTTAAAAGAGTGATTGACAAAATACTGCCTTGTGGAACACCCTGATCCTGATTGTAATGATCAGACAGGGTAGAACCCACACGGACTTGAAATTGCCTGTTATTTAAAAAGTTGGCTATGAATTGAGGCTAACGACCTCGCAAACCGAAATCATGTAAATCTCTTAAAATGCCATATTTCCAGGGTGTGTCATATGCTTTCTCAAGATAAAAAAGCTAGACACAGCATGTTGTTTATTAATCAGCGCATTTTTAACAAATGATTCTAAACGCACTAAGTGATCGACTGTACTTCTGTTTTTTACAGAAACCACATTGTATGTCTGGGATAAGGTTATTGGTTTCCAAGTACCAAACAATTCGATTATTTATCATGCGTTCCATGATCTTGCAAACACTAGTTTGTGGAAAAGGTCGATAATTGGACGGATCCGTATGATCACGTCGAGGTTTAGGTATTGGTACTACTATGGCGTCACGCCATGAGGGAGGAAAGTTACCCGATGTCCAAATTTCATCAAAAATATTGAGAAGAGTTTCTAGGCAGGATTCTGGTAAGTGCTTCAGGAGTTGATAATGTATCAGCTCCTGTAGCAGTATCATGAACTTGATCAAGGGCAGTATGGAGCTCATGATTAGAAAAAGTTTCATTATAGTCTTCCCCATTATCTGAGTTGAAATTAATCGTTTTCTTTTCTTGTTGTTTTTGATACTGCTGGAATTTAGGTAAATAATTAGAAGAGGAAGAGTGTTTAGCGAGGGTTTCGCCCAGTTTATTTGCGATATCTGATTTATCAGTAAGTAACTGATCTCCATGTTTAAGATGATGGACTGTAGATTTAGTACCCTTGCCTTTAATTTTTTGGACCATGTTCCATACCTTGGACATGGGTGTCCGAGAATTTATTTTGGATACATAATTTTGCCAAGATTGGCGTTTGTTCTGTTTAAAAGTACGCCGTGCTTTAGCATTTAAAAATTTAAATTTATTTAAGTTATGCACCATAGGATGGCGACGGAAATAATGTTCTGCATTTTTCCTTGCCTTCCTAGCTTGTTTGCAGTCATCGTTGAACCATGGTTTTCTTATGTGTGGAACTGCAGAGGACTTTGGTATACACTCATCAGCTATGGAATTCAGTTCATCAGAAAAGCATTTAATAGCATCGGGAACGTCAATAAAACGTTCAGGTTTAAGTTTTTCAGCACACAGTATTTCATATAAAGTCCAGTTAGCCTTTCTAAAATTTCGTCTTGATGATGGAGGAACATCGGATGGAGTTACAGCTTTTAATATAGTAGGAAAATGGTCACTTCCACAGAGGTCATCGTGGACTGACCATTCGAATTCATTTAGTAGTTCTGAATTTGTCAATGACAAGTCAAGAGCAGAATAGATCCCTGTCCCAGGGTGTAAATATGTGCTGGAACCATCATTATAAATACATAAATCATTGTCAGAACAAAAGTCCTCCAACAACTTACCTTTAGTGTTTGTAGTTCGGGAGTTGGTCATACAGGGCTTGAAGATCAGTTTTGGCAAATGTCGAAGACGGCGAAATATAGAGTGAGCATAGCATAAACGCTACATGTAAAGTAATTCTCACACCAACAGCCTGCATATTAGTATTTAGTGAAACAGGGCTTTGAATAACGCTTTGTCTGACTAGAACGGATGACCCGCCAGTGGCTCTATCACCCGGAGGTGAAAAACAATGATATGCATTAAAATGACGAAGGTCAAATGTATCTGTTTGTTTTAAATATGTCTCTTGGAGACATATCGCTGAAGGTGTAAAATCCTGGACTAATAGCTGTAATTCATGTAAATTAGTCCTCAATCCTCTACAGTTCCACTGTACAATATTATTGGAATAAACTATCTTTTGGGAGGATTTATTGGGGATCTACCCCGCACTCTTTTGGAGGGCGACAAGCTATGTGCCCTAGAATGGACGTTTTCAGAAACGTCCATGTCTTCAAGAGACCCATACTTATTGTACAATTGAATTTTATTTTGTGATCCTTTAGTAGCTCTGCCACTTTGTTGTTTTGAAGCATCAGGCTTTGGCTTCGGTTTACTTTTCACCGTTTGTTGACTATCAGCTGTCGATTGAGATTTTGAGTGTGACTGAGATGATGATATTTTGTCATCAGAAGAAGACTTTGATGTACCAGGAAGTAATTCCTCAGTCTGGGATGATATAGCAGGGTACAAAAGCTGTGGAGAGTCGCAATTTACCCAGGTCAAGGTAGTTTGGCATCCTGTGGATGATTTTGTTATTTTAGAGGTAGACTCCGATGATGTTTTTGCTACCGTAGCATAACTCTCTGGAAGATCAGACCTCTTTACCAGTTTTTTTTGCCTCAGAAAAGGAGATGTTCTGAGTAAACTGTATTCTGTTAATCGCCATTTGCTCTTTCCAAATTGGACACTGTTTCGAAGAAGATGAGTGATCGCCTGAGCAATTGGTGCATTTTTTAAAATCACTGTCACAATCTTCTGTTGTGTGTGTCTTCTCACCACAGTGAGCACACACAACAGACAATGTACAGGTAGATACACCGTGTCCGTATTTCTGGCATTTAAAACACCTGAGCGGGTTGGGGATGTATGTTTCAACTTGGATATTACAGTAACCTGCCTTTACTGACGTAGGAGTGTTTGGAGACGAGAAGGAAAACAGACACGTGTTTGTTTGGATAGTTTCATTATTTTTCCGGGTTGAAAAACGCTTGACATAAAGCACACCTTGATCTTTCATTTCGCTGGCTATGTCAAGTTCTGACATGTCAGCAAACAGTCGATCACGATCTCTGACAATACCTTTACTTGTGTTCAGGGTTTTGTGAGCAGAGACCGTGACCGGAATGCCCACGAAAGATTTAATACTCATCAGATTGGTCGCTTGCTGTTTTTTCCCGCACTCAACTAGCAGTGCACCCGAACGTAAGCGTCTAATGTTTTAACATCCCCAGCAATACCTTGAATACCCTTAGATACTACAAAAGGGTTCAACTGTTATGGTTTCTTGTCAGGAGTTTCAATTACAAGGAAACGTGGCCAATATTCAGTCGATGCAGACGGTCTGTGCTCAGTATCAACAGAATCAAAGTGGACGTTTTGTTTTTTTTGGTGGGATTTCATAAGCCATGGTTAGTGTAATACGGTTCATCATCCGAGCTCCCCACCCACCACGGAGTATCACAAGGACAATGCTAAAAGCAAGTGGGTCTCCAAATTGCAGCACCAAGGATACCCGGATAATATACTCCAGCAGAGGAATTATAAATAATTAATCTACCAGATTGGCCCATGAGCCACATGCATTTCAAAATCAGAAAATATCGATGAACATTAAAGCCAAGACCGAAATTAAAATGTCCAAATAAAATTTGTGCAATGGCATATATATAGTTCATGCACAGGGCTTGGCATGACCAGGGCCGAAGTGGTGTGTTAGGCAAACAGAACATGGTCAAAGGCCCAGTTGCCCTCAACCACCAGGATCTCGTCCTCCACCGACACGGGACGCAACACACGGCAAACAGGTTGCCCAATTTAGGCGCTTCTTACGACAAGCAATGGGGTGCTGTGGACACATTCTGCCCCGGGTCCACACGGGAGAAGAGCACTTAGCGTTACCCAGCACCCACCACGAGGAGGTGGCTCTTCATGGGTGCCAAACCTTCTACGTAAACAGATAATATTAATGGAAATTATTCATACATTTTATCTTGTAATTTTTAGTGGAATTTAGTGAGAGAATCCAATTAATCTGTACCTTCAATTAAAAACATGACATTTGCATTGTTACTGAAACTGTGAAATGAAATAAATTGGGAATAACAAGACACGCAGGTGCCTGTTTGGTCTCGCTGTAAGCGTTGCTATGCAACAAAGTACCTCTTAAACGACCTACGACATGGATGTAGGACCCAGTGGTACGACATGGATGTAGGACCCAGTGGTACGACATGGATGCGACGTCTTTATGAAACGGTCGTAAAGGAGGTCGGAAGAGGGTCGTAAACAAGGTCGTGTGGGCTACGACCTCCTAAATTTACGAGGCTTTTGTGAAACGCAGCCCAGGATCCCCAACCACGTGTTCACAAGCATATGGCAGTCGATGAGGAGACGGTGTTTGCCAGTGCTGAATGCGCGGGGCGGCCATACACAATACTGAACTGAGAAATTTCGAATTTTTATTCTTATATTCTTGACTTGACATTCATACAGTGTATACCGATGTTTTGGAACGGCGGTGTAGCCTAATGGAACTGATTGTGGCACTGTCAGTGTATCGAGTACATCACACAGATCTCAGCAATGAAATAGTAACAATTTACCACCTTACCATATCTTGTTTTTCTATAATGCCCTGAAGAAAGAATGTGAAGGTTATTTTTTGACTGAGTATACGATGTGCTAAATTAGATCACTTTCTAAATGCCATTGTGTATTCATAGCTTTCTGCCTTGGTAGCCGTCCAAATATACACTTACCTGAAGGATAGACTAACAGTTGTCCGACTTTATTATTTCTTATTGGCTGAGTAGATCAGACGTCGGACTTTGTTTGCTGACCACCTATAAATGGGGTGATTCCGAAAAGTACTAGAATCTGTACTTCACTGAGAAAGTGCCATCGCAAATATGACGTGCTACAGGTGTTCATAACATATCTGACAGCGCCCATTCCTCAACCACGCTATCTTTCTGTAGTGATATCGTCAGTGGATCAGTGTGTGGTCAGTTTCACTAAACGTTGGGGGCCTGTATTCGTTAAAACGATAAGCATGCTCGCCTATGCATCGTTCATGTATGAATGATGCGGGATGTATTTTCTGTTTCCTCAATGAACAGCGTTTCCCCGTGGTGTTTTCAGTTGTACCTGTGTCATTCTATTATGTACAGAGAAATGTTCTTCGACCTTAGGTTAATGAGGTGAGGGCAGTTCAAGTTGTTCTTGCACCGAGATTCATTGCACGTAACTTATCGACATAACAGTGCTTCGGGGAACTATATTTCTAACTCCTCTGCAAGGTACTGCTCGGGGACAACTATGTTTGTACCTCCTCTACAGGGTACAGTTCACAGAATGAACACTATATATTTTAACCTTCTCTTCCTAATATTGCAAGGTATATTTACAATTAGTGTTCTTCTGCGCCTGCTGATCACACACCTTTTAACAATGGATTGTTCACCACTCTTTTTGAGAATCCCGCTTATGCTACTTGCAGCATGTATAATCATGCGTTCATGGTTGAAAGTTGAATGTCGTGTGTTTTTCAGGAGCGTTGAGGGCAAAGACAAGGCGATCGCGTTTGCGTTGCTTGGATTTTTGACAGCCCTGCTTGGTAAGAGATGAAGCAACAGATATCCCACGTATTGTAGGTGTGGTCAGTACCGTATATACCAAGCAAAGTTTCGAAGATTGTATTTTGAAACTACGAAACCGACTTAACACCATATGTGTTGTATTCCCTATGTAGTATGTTCGTTTTGTGAGCGTAAATCTCGTGTCCTCTCTGGTCTCACCTATGATATTGTTAAAATGTTACAAGTGAATGAGTTTAGTTTTAAGCCGCACTCAGCAATATTCCAGCTATATGGTGGCGGTCTGTAAATAATTGAGTCTTGACCAGACAATCCAGTGACCCACAACATGAACATCGATCTGCGCAAGTGGGAACCGATGACATGTATCAACCAGGTCGGTGAGCCTCTTACGACAAGCATAGTCGCCTGTTATGGCAAGCATGGGTTGCTGAAGGCCCATTCTACTCCGGGACCTTCACGGGTCAAAATGTTATAGAAGCAACGTAATATCAACTTTCACTCGCTCATGTGTAACCAGCGTAGATGCAGCATTTACTCAGATTTTTAACTGACTCAGACATTTATGCAAAACAGGCGGCGTCTAAAGCGTTGATGACATGTTTGAAACTGTTTTGTTACGTACTGTTGCAGCATTCCTTCCTGCTCCCATCGTGTACGGCTACATCATCGACAGTGCATGCCTTATTTGGGAGAGTTCGTGTGGGGTAAGAGGTGCGTGCGGCCAGTACGACCTGGAATCTCTACGAGTCAGACTGAAGGCCACGGAATGCGGCCTGAGGGTTACTGGCTTGGTCTTCTTCAGTATGGCTTTCATTGTTCTCAAGTTACAAGGTGGCGATAAACCCACTGATGAATCCCTTGAACTGACAGGGAAAAGGGACAAGAAAAGTGATTTGTCGACCTAACGAACTGAACACGTCTTCAAGTTGTCAGAATCTAGAATTAGGTGAAGCAGCCACAGTTTCCAGAGGGTATTCAAAGTTATCAAACTCACGTTTGCGTTAGCGTATGGTTTGACCCATTCTCTTCCTACAGAGGTTACTCCTGCCATATCTTCCTACGTAACCTCTGTTCTAATACGGCTGTTTCATGGTGCGAGTGTTCAAGACTCGCGATTGGAGGCGTTCAGATTTAGTTGTGCAATCAGAGACGTTGTTTCAAGAGTGATCATTCGCAAGATCTCGGTGATTTCCAAATGCATCGGGAAAACCTGCCACTACCAGTTTTTGTTTCTACAAACACATCATTGCGATTGATCTCTGCACTCTCTATTGCCAGTTTCTGATTTTCAGTTAAACGTGAAATACCGAATCTTTCCTTCGCACGTTGATAACCCAACTGCATGGGGGCCGCCATATTGGAGCTGAGTCCTTTTAACGCGTGTTCTCATTGGATAGTAACAAGGGAGAGATAATTCCTGTTGCGATTTTTTGCCGCATTGGCGATTTCTCGATGACCGGGAAATATGGCCGTATTAGAACAGAGGTTACGTAGGAAGATATGGCAGGAGAAACCTCTGTGGGAAGAGAACGAGTTTGACCATTCACTGATCGTTTCCATTACTGGTATTTAAAATACTGAAATCTCCATAGTACACGATTGTATTTCCCGATATACACGAAATTGCTTCACCAATAATTTGAAAAAAAACCCAAAGCAATTCCGCCTATTCAACTGTTTAATTTAATTATGGTAAAAGTACATGTATGGTCAGAATACTGCTCATATGCAGTTTCACGACATATGTTTATATGTTGAAAATTGAAGTGAAAGTAATTTACAGACTGGTAAAGCCATCTATTCGGAAATTCCAAGTCATCACTAAAGTCTTGTTCGCACTGTTTTCACTGAATTTTGCAGGGTATGTTTTTGAAGTGTCATGTTAGTGTTCCTTCACCGTTTTTACCATTTAAATGAGTGTTCACTGGTGCTGTTACAGTAGGTTTTGTTTGTCAGTATGCTCAATTCTGGTTTTGTTAACAAACATGTGCCTGTATTTGCTGTTCTCTTTTTTCACACACCGGCACGTAAATAAACACAGGATTAAAATAATCTATTGGTTGTGATTACTAGAACCAACTTACATTCTGTAAACTGCACTCCAGCAATGACAACGAGAATACTGTTGGAATATTTTACACTTCAGTTGGACAGAAGATATAAGGCATTTACATCATATACACTTGGTTTGACCAATTTGATTGAGTTTTGATTAGATTTATCGATATTTACAAAATCGCTTTTACGATAACTTTAAAGAGCAAAGGAGTTCGCCCTATTCATCTATCTATTTTGATCATGGTGGAAGTGCATGTATGGTCATATGCAGTGTATCGATATTTATGTTGAAATTCAAAGTGAAAGTAACTCGCAGTCTGGTAAAACCACCTATGGAAAGTCCACGTCATGGCTAAAGTCTTGTTCACACAATTTCCACCGAGTCTCGCAGAGTATGTTTTTGAAGAAAACGATCAGGTCGGTGTTCCTACACCGTTCTTACCATATCAATGAGTGGTGCATACTGCTGATGTTAAACAGGGTTTCTATTGTCAATATGTTCAATTTTGGTTTTGTTGTTATCAAACATGAGTTTGCACTTGCTTTTCTCGTTATCACACACTGTATATGTAAAATAAACACATTATTCCGACGTTATGTTGATTGTGAACCATTCGTGGTGTTTTTGTTAATAATTAGCCGTGACAAAAGGTATATGAAATCCCCTATGAACCAGCAAAATATAACAGACGCAAATATTCAGTATTATGTATTGACCAAAGAACAAGATACAATGATTCACAATCGATGCTTTTTGTGCAATGCATCAGAGTAATGGGTCACAAACATACGTAATATCAACTAAAATAAGTCCTGGATTGTTGGCGGTGAGAAACAGTCCTTCTAAATGCTACGCAGCAAGCGATCTTGAATGTAGGTCAACGTTGGCGAAGAGACACACATATGTAGATAAGCCGAATGATGACACAACTCCAGTATTACTCTCGTAAGTCCGTGTGTGCGTGTGTGAGTGTGTGTGATCAAACCAACAACCAGCCTTTGCATTTCAGACACTGATTCTTGAGCATTCCAGCGAAGTATAGAAGCTTCGCGATTGGCCACGTGTTTACCAACAGTCAAAACACACACCAAAGGGAGGCAACTCTAAAGTGCTACCTTAAAGGCGTGCCGCTAAAACACTATTACAGTGATACGAAATATGACCCATAATAACTTTCACTCAAAACTCTAAACATTGTGATCCTGTAATAGCTATCACTTCATCAATAATATACTAGGCACATACAAAAATTGTGTATACAAAAATCTAAAATTTATCAAACCTGTATCCAACATGCATGCACGTGCCTCTTTCCGTGACGTCAGTGGTTTCGTTCTTCAGTCGTGCAATACGTTGTTGCACGTGCATTCCGGGAAAGGGAAACGGAGCAAATGAATACCACACAATACTGTCACTTTGGAAAGCCCAACCCCTAAACTTGAGATCGTTCAAAAAAAAAAATAAATAAATAAACGGCTATTGAAACGCATTGCATGCTGAAGAGATCGATGCTTCCGCACTCGTACATCGGGTTTCATCGGACTGACCATCCAGTGATACTCGAAAGTTTTCGGGTGTGATTGAGGCACATGATCAACTTACCCGCCAAATCTGACAGGTGACAATTGACAGATCAAGGCTAGACACAGACGAGACAAGACATACCACAGAACAGAACCTCTGATCTCCCCATCCATCTACGCTCACTGAGCAAGGTACGCGCCTTTTCCTTCCACTAGGCTTTCACAACAATATCGCTGTGAACAGGATTAAGCCTGTTTGTGAAATCTGTGCAGAAATAAATGTATACTGACCCAAAAAAAAAGAAATTTCACATTCTTTCTTGAGGGCACTATATAAGAAGAAAAGATTATATGATGGTTAAATTGTTATTACTTCATTCCTGAGATCTGCGTGGTGTACTCGATATACTGACAGTGCCACAATCAGTTCCATTAGGCTACACCGTTCCAAAACATGGGTTTTCAGAATGTCAAGTCACAAGAATAAATTTGTTCAGTTGAGTATGGCTGCTCCGCATTCAGTACTGCCAAACACCGTCTCCTCATCGACTGCCAGATGCTTGTGAACACGTGGTTGAGGAATCTGCCCTATTGCTCTTTCAAGACAACGCCAAGTTCCTGCAAATTCTGAGGTTTGTTCCTAAGACCACGAATCTCTCTCCCAAGTGCATCCCAAACGCTCTATTGGATAAGGTCAGTCCATTGACCAGTCCATGACGGTGATTCCAGCATTTTGATATTCCGTGTCAACATCGCGGTATGCGGCCGAACATTATAATGCTGGAACTGTAGACCTGGGTCATAAGCCGCCATGAAAGCAACGAGTTCAGAGGTGAGCACCTGGTCGCGGTTAACAGCAGATGAGAGGTTTCCACGGATGACCAGAAGTCGGGGAACGGTTGTTTCCACAGAAAGCACTCCACACCATGCAACTTCCGCTCCCGAATCTGGTGACTTCTTGTACACAGCATTGGGCATACCGTTCACGGCGTCGTCTCCACACTCAATGAATGCCGTCCTCAAATCTAAAGGTAAACCTGGATTTCGAATGGTTTGTGAGGACAGCCGAGCTCTAGACATCTGAGCTCTGGTTCGTGTAGCCGGCAGACATCTGTCACGTGCGTGACGTAGGACGATTTGACGGTCTTCTGCTCGTGACGTCAAACGTGGACGACCCGACCTTGGGTGGTCAGAAGTGGTGCCAATTTGTTGTAGACGACCTCTCAAGTCATACACAGTGCGACGGCTGCATGAAAATACGACGGTCCTAAACAAATAATCGCAATGTAAATACCATGGTAATATCAAAGGGTGTTGAGGTATCACCATCCATCTACGCTTACTAAAGAAGATAAGCGCCTTCCCTCTCACTAGGCTCTCACAACAATGCCAAGGCTAACGTCTGCACAACGTCCTGAGGTCATTGGTATGGTCTGTGGGGGAATGTCTCGACAACAATTGCTGCACATTTCCACTGCCACCGGAACACCATTTCTGTACTAGGGAGATGCTACCAGAACACAGATGACGTCATCGATCGGCCACGTTCTGGACGTCCACGTGTAAAAACGCCAGTCGATATTGCTGTCACCATATGTGGGGTTCCAGACAGTTCAGTATTTTAGTGGTATGTTAGGGTTCCTTCCCCTGAAAGTCTTGAAACACTTTGGTGGCATGTCACTGTGATCCCTGCTTATGAGTCGGTGCAGCCACACACGCAGTATACAGGTTTCACACTCACAAGATGTGTGTACACATCTGTTTTACAGTTACATGATAAAGCACACTCTCATTATACATTGGCTGTCTGAATAATATTATTATTAAAGAATGCAGAATACTAGCTATAGCTTTGGCATATTCCCAAATTCTTTCATTATAAATCACAATTCTATCATATTACTAACTTCAAGTGATAGTGGTCATGGTGATCTACCTTCTGTTGTTAGCAATCTGTAGCCCATTTTTATGTTGCATTGTCCTCTATAGATATACTGTTTTAGGTGTAATTACTAGTTTTACATTGATTTCTGTGATATTCTAGTTTACTGTCTTTCATAGATAGGATCTAAGAGTGTGTCATTAATTCACGTGGTTTTGTTTCATAATTAATCGTTCTCGTCACGATATGGCTGCAATATTGCCGATACGACGTTAAATATTAACTCACTCACTCACTAACTTCGATAATGATATCACATCTAAGTTAAGGTTACGTATTTTAAGGTGAATACTAAATCTTAAAACATATACAAACAATTCATTGACCTATATTCATTAGAAGATAACGTAAAATCATTATACTCACACCAGCTGAATATCCAGGAAAAACAGCCAACCTGATAGATACACACTTTCCAACTCATTGTCAAATTACAACTTTCAAACCTTATAACACCTCCCAAGCTACTTGGCTGGCCCCAAACCTACTACCCAGCCCCACACAATAGTGTCTAATATTGCACACCTCGCACACAAACAATAGCTCACCGCTTACAGCACTTATTCATACGTCCTCATTCTAAACCTGTCTTTCAAATATAACACTCAAAATACATTATAATAATTGTGATCTTAACAATGATAATGACCCATCTTCTCCACAGGTTTCAGACTGCAGTGATGACTGCCCGGACCATCCTGGGACTTCGCCGTATTCACACAGTTCGACAACGTTTACGTCATCAAGGATCAGACCACGGCGTCCCGCCATTCGACCTACCCTGACACAACATCATCGACAGGCTCGCCAAATGAGGTACCGAAATCATGTTTTGGTGGAGAAATGTTGATTTTACAGACAGTCCAGGTTTAATATGTCCCATAGTGATGGACGTCAACCTGCCTTTTGACGTGTGGGAGAACGTTATGCACAGGCCTGTGTCTTGGAAAGAAATCGCTTTGGTGGTGCTTCCATGATGATTTGGGGTGGAATAACAGCAACTCCTCTGGTGATTGTTCAGGGCAAGTTAACTGGTGTTGGCTGCAAATTCTTCGACCTGTGGCAGTTCCTATCTTGCAACGTCATGGCCCTGGGTTAGCATTCCAAGAGGACAATACCCGCCCTCATACGGCAAGGGTTGCTATAGATTTCTTGCAAAACTACAACGTTGACTCACCGCCTTGGCCTACAATTTCACCGGATCTCTCCCCGATAGAGCATGTTTGGGGCAAGATGGCTCGACATCTACGCCGTCGTCCTCATCCGCCAGGTAACGTCCTTGACTTTGCACAGAATTTGAGAGAATCTGCCGAGACACCCCACGAGCCTTCCTTGCACGTTTGATAAGCTCTATGCGTCGTCGGTGCACTGCTGTTTATGGAATCCGAGAAGGGACATTGTCGCGTTGTCGCATTGTCGCGTTGTCGCCCTCTCAAAAACAAGCAAAATGAGGTGACATTTTGAGTAACATTTTCTCTGTTCCTCCAAAGTGCGACACGCGACATAGCGACACTTTTCAAGGTCAAAATATGTCGCGTTGTCGCATTGTCGCCCTATCTAAGATGTGTAAAGAAATACTGTAGTCAATATTTTAACAAAGCGCGATGCGCGGTAATGTATGGAATCCGAGAAGGGACATTGTCGCGTTGTCGCATTGTCGCGTTGTCGCCCTCTCAAAAACAAGCAAAATGAGGTGAAAATTAATCAAAGCGCGACAATGCGACAACACGACATTTCGCCTGTTTGTCGCATTGTCGCGATGTCGCGTGTCGCGTTTTGAGTAACATTTTCTCTGTTCCTCCAAAGTGCGACACGCGACAATGCGACACTTTTCAAGGTCAAAATATGTCGCGTTGTCGCATTGTCGCCCTATCTAAGATGTGTAAAGAAAAAACTAAACATTTACTAAAACGCGACACGCGACAATGCGACATATTGAAATGTCGCATTGTCGCGTTGTCGCCCTTTTCGATTACCGGTGCGCATGCGTAGAAAGTCAATAATAGTACGCATGCGCAGGAAACGTTAAACTCTATTTCATACTTCAATGGTCTTTTTGCTACATCCAATGGTTTTTAAAATGAAGTAGTGTTCGAAATGGCAGTTGGGCTGCTTTTCTTGTACTTAATGCAAATCTTCATTGTTGGTTTGAAAATTATTTCATATATAAATGTATTTACCCAATGAAGTGTGTTTTAGCTGCAAGACAATTATTTGCGCAACTTTTCATTGTAATCACGGCACACGGTTGCCCTGTCATTCAAGGCGGGGCATTTGCTGTGTAGAGTTAGTCTTTTAATCACACCAGACAACTATTATCATAAGTTCGAATCCCAGCACCATACACATTAATCACTTTGAACATTTCGCCGATATCCAGATGACAGGTTGTGAGAAACTGAAATATTGTTAAAATTCAAGCCGCAGAAGCATCAGGTGATGTCCTCGAATGAGTCACTATGTTCCATAATGTGGCTCCTGTCACAGTTTCATGACGCTGATGAATTTGTTGAAGATCTGCCTCTGTTCAGCCAGCAGTGGATGGATACCGAGTAGAATGAGATATCACGTAACTACCCGACACGTCAAAGACAGTTTAGGTCGGCTTTGAACGTGATAATGGGAAAACGTCGTACAAATGGACTGTTATCATTGTGATATACTATCCCAAGAAATAAACGCATAGACGAGAAATCTGTTGAGAAAAGTTTATAACTCAAATGGACTTTAGTGCATGAATTTTACATCAGTAATGAGTGCATGTGCTTTAGAAGAAGGTAATGTCTATAAAACATATAATATACCTCTAGACAGCGAAGACGTTGATGACGACGTAGCACGACCCTGACGTCGGGTTTTCTGGTTCTCAAACGAATCTCTTTCAGCCTGTTCCGTACAGTTTGACCTGACATCCTCTGAAGCCCAGGTGCCCTGGCTGTTGTGCTCTCACCCGTGGGTGTACCATCACGCAACTGTAGTACCCGCATGTACCTATTTGAGCTGCAGTGGTAACTCTAGGTCTGCCTGAAAAGGGGCGGTGATTTCTTACATCTGTTGGCTGCAACGAGCTGCAAGTCATTATATCTTGCTCAGACTAACATTCAGACGCCTGGCAACAGAAGAGTTGTAAAAATACAAATCGCCTATGCGTTTCTTTTGGAGGGATGGTTTATTAGAAACGATGAAATAGCTTGGTAGTGTTGCGTACCCTTGAAGTGCCAGAAACCAAGTCTCCCTCCCTCCCTCCTACTCTGGGACGCTCCAATCCATTCCACACCACACCTCTCCTCTACCCTCCTCCTCCTTCACTCCTCCGGCGCTCCGTTCTACTCCACTCCACCCTAGCCCACTCCTCTCCGCTTCGCTCCACACCACTCCTCACTCCTCCTCCGCAGCACTCTCTCAAGGTTTGGGAAGCTTCGCAAATTGGCAAGGTATTTCAATACAATAATGTGTTGTTATGTCTGTTTTTAGTTCTATTTGAATCCTGTCTTATTAACCCTGCATATGAGATAATTCACAATATATCTCATACCTTTCTCATATGGATACTTGATCAAGCGATACTTATGTACTTGTATCGTTTCAAACATGCACCTACTGAATCATAATATTCTTCAGCAAAATGGACAGTTTGAATACGGCATTCCATTAACCACGCACCTTTAACCTACACACTAACACGGCAACATGGATGTTCATTTATCATTGTTCTGAGTTCGAATCACGGGTATCTCAGCTCTTAAAAAGCATATAAAAATATTCATGCTTGTGATATTTTTTGGATTCCGCCGTAACTAATAAAACGCGACACGCGACAATGCGACAACGCAACATTTTCACGAAATTGTCGCATTGTCGCGCGTCGCGCTTTGTTAAAATTTTGACCAATGTATGTATTGTAGCTTAATGACTAAAACGCGACATGCGACAATGCGACAATGCGACAACGCGACTTTTCGTGAAAATGTCGCGTTGTCGCATTGTCGCGCGTCGCGTTTTAGTTAGACTAACAACTAGTCTCTGAAATGAACATATTTTACTGAAAAACGTTCATAGGTAAAAAAAAAATAATATAATTAAATGGAGTCCTGAGACTTTCTTCACTTTCAGGACTTTTTATTGCCCCCAACATCACCCTACCCAGCCGGACCCCTACTCCCTCTCAGTGTGGTGTAGGCAGCTCTGGGGAAGCATCAACTGTAGCGAACACAGAGCTCAGGGTTAGCATCTCTTGAGACTATTGCTATGGCTGGAAAACTGGATGTATCCAAAACTCCAACAAAGATATCAAATATATTTTTTCTGTCAAATCAAAATATTCTGTCTGCAATATATACGACAGTTTGATTGAAATCACATGGTACAGGAGAAAACTGTTTATTGGAAGTAGTAAGAGAGAGCCATCCATGTCTTTGATTGAAATGTTTTGCAAGTAACAGTTAACAGAAAATGTTCAACACACACAGCGTGTAGAAAATGTCCACGAGGCCACTCATACCGACAATACTTTGTGCCGTCTTGTAAAACCCTTTGAAAAGACTGCCATCGATTTGTACCTGCCCTGTGGAATTGAAGTCGCAAAACAACTGAGATAAAAATAAAACAAAAACAGTCTGTTGTACAGATGCTGAAGCAAATATATCCAAGAAAGCCCATGCAAGTCTAGAAAATGTGGCAAGTCTAGACTCCCTTAGCTTCTGAAAGTGAAGAAGGTCTCAGTCTCCATTTTATTAGATCTTCAGACTGAAAGTCTGGAAGACCTACTGTTATTATCCGAATACTTTTCTTTTTCTTCTTATTATTATTATTTGTACGAATTTTGTACCAGCTCTCCTGACCTAACCACAGGATGGATTTCGATCAAACTTTAAGGGATGATAGCCTGTATGTTGAAATTGATACAATGGAAAAAAATTCTTCCGTCTTCCGGTAAGGGCAGACAACCCAAAATGTAAAAATCTTTCACCCTGAATATCTCGGAACCTATAAGAGATAAATTAACCAAATTTTCACACAAAGTAGACAACATCATTCTCCATCGACGCAAAGCACAGTGGAATTTGGCCGCCGTGACAGATTTTCCGCTATTTTGAAAAAAAACTGAAACTTTCGCCGATTTTCGCATTTTGACAGTGCCTGTCTTTGAAAATTTTCTTCTCCAGAACGGCATATAGCACAATCACCATTTGTTACACCATTAGAAAGCTCGTACCCTGAAAAGCTTAATTTGTTCAAGGCATCGTGATATCTTACATAGCTTCGGAGTTATCGCCCTTGAAAGTTGGTCAAATTTTCAAAGACGCATTTTCATAGGGTTCATTAAAATGTCACAACTCTGCGAAAACACAATGGATTTCATCGTTCATGGTACCAAACTGTTGCTAATTGAACGGCGAACATCCTTGTTTCACATTATGGTTATGTAACAAATCAATACTTACGTCACAATTACGACGGAAAGAAAATTTGTACATTTCCAGCCTGAATCAACTCAAGTTTTAACAAAATGTTCCCGTCCGGCTGTGACAGGCAGATATCTATTTTAACGCCGCTTTGGCACACTCAACTTAGAACTCGAGTTTCCCTTCACCTGCATTAGACTGGGTTAACAATGAACGGTCACAGAAATACATGAGCGTTAAGGAAATAGTCGATTGTGTAAAAGTCAGTGAGTTGAATTTTACGCCCCACTCAGCATTATTCCAGCTAGTGATCAACAGCATGAGCATCGATCAGCGTAATGTGGAACCTATTAGTTTGTATTTTGCTTTGCGCCGCACTCAGCAGTATTAGTGGTATGGAAATGTCAGATTCTTATCTTTCCAGTAGTTTGTATATTGCTTTACGCCACATTCAGTCGTATTCCTGCGTTACACTGGCATAGCAGTGAGTGTTCACAGAAATACACGAGGATTAAGGAAATAGTCGATTTTGTTACAGTGAGTGAGTTGAATTTTACGCCACACTCAGTACTATTCCACCTATATGGCTGTGGTCTCTAAATGATCGAATCTGGACCAGACAATCCAGTGATCAACAGCATGAGCATCGAGCTACCCAATTTGGACCTACACCTACAAACAAAACAGTGTATGGGAAATGTCAGGTTGTAATCTTTCCAGTACTTTGTATATCTGACTTTGCCATCCAGTTTCTTTTTCTGCAGTTTGTGAATTATGTGGTCGTGTCAGCAGTGTTGACTCAGTGCCAAATGAATGTAAAAATTACCGCAATGGACAGTCCAGCTGGCGTCCAAAGAAACTGTTCAAGTGAAGATAGCCTCGGAGGGTGTATGGAGGAAGTCTGAAGACCGTCAGTATTGCCCTTGAGGCAATCCTAGTTATGGTATTCGTATTTTTTTACTATGACCTTTTCCCAGTAAAATATGTTCATTTGAGAGAGTAGTTCTTAGTCTACCGATGACATTGTGAGTTGAGGGAGGAATTCCAGGAAGGAAGATCAGGAATCTTGAATAAAACCCGACACATGTTGCCTCGCGGTGAGAGGACAGGACACGAGGTCTAAGCCAAGTGTGGGGCGATGGAGGAGCTGTTGGGGAGCCTCCCCATGAATTTATACTAAACACCAGTGATAGCTAGAGATCAACTGATAATTGCCAGCCATATACTGGCTATGATTTCAGCAGATTGGTACAGACCCTGAAGCTATGAAAATCTAGACTTGCCACATTTCCTAGACTTGCTTGGGCTCTCATGGATATATATACCTCAGGGTCTGTACGACAGACTACGTTTTACTTAATATCTTATAATACATACTGTAGTAAATATTTTAACAAATCGCGACAATGCGACATTTCATCAAAATGTCGCGTTGTCGCATTGTCGCGTGTCGCGTTTTAGTAAATATCTTCTAATTCACACTGCAGTCAATATTTTAACAAAACGCGACGCGCGACAATGCGACAATGCGACAACGCGACAACGCGACATTTTGATGAAATTTTGTCGCATTGTCGCGTGTCGCGTTTTAGTAAATATCTTATAATACATACTGCAGTCAATATTTTAACAAAACGCGACGCGCGACAATGCGACAATGCGACATTTCATCAAAATGTCGCGTTGTCGCATTGTCGCGTGTCGCGTTTTAGTTAATATTTTATAATACATACTGTAGTCAATATTTTAACAAAACGCGACGCGCGGTAATGCGTGAATACGACATTTCATCAAACTTTTATTAGTTACGGCGGAATGTAAAAAGAAAAAATATTTCAAGCATGATTATTTTTCGATATTTTTAAAGGGTTCAGATAGCCAGGGATCGACATCAGAACAATGATAAATAAACGTACAGCTATTCGTGATGTCCAGAGTGGTTGAGTGTCGTTGCTTAACGGAATGGTTCTATTCAGACTGACCCTTTTGCTGATTTTTGTTGTTGATATAACAGCCGTAGGTTTAAAACGATACAAGTACATGTATATCGCTGGATCTAGTATCCGTATGAAAAAATTATGAGGCATATTGTGAATCAGGCTATGTGCAGGATTAATAATATAGGATTCAAACAGAAATGAAAACGGGCCGGGCATCACAATACATCATTGTAATGAAATAACGTGCTATTTATACCAATAAACCTTGGGTGAGTTGAGTGGAGCGGCGAGAAGAGTAAGAGGAGTGAGGGAGGGAGGGAAAGCTGGTTTCTGGCACTACAAATGTACGCAACTCTACCAAGTGATGTCATTGTTTCTAATATCCTACTGCTAACAGTCCATTTGTAAGGCGTTTTCCCATTATCGCGTTCAAAATCGACCAAAACTGTCATTGAGGTGACGGGTGGTTAAGTGATATCTAATTCTACTTGGTATCCATCCACTGCTGGCTGAACAGAGGCAGATCCCAGAAAAATTAATCAGCGTCGGACAGGACTGTATACCACGAAACTGTCAGGAGCCACATTATGGAACATAGTGACCCATTCGAGGACATCACCTGATGAATTTGCCGATGTGGCTTGAATTTTAAGAATATTTTAGTTTTTCACAACCTGTAATCACAACCTGTCATCGAAATCTCCAAAGTGATTAATGTGTATGGTGCTGGTATTCGAACGTATGGTAATAACTATCTGGTGTGACTAAGAGACTAACTGCTCAGCAAATTGCCCCGCCTTGAATGACAGGGGTACAGTGCGCCGTGATTACAATGAATAGTTGCGCTACTAATTCGTTTTGCTGCTAGAACACACTTGACTGGCTAAATACATTTGCAATATGTAAAACAATAAAGAAAGATTTGCATTAAGTTCAAGAAGAGAAGGCCCATTGCCATTTCGAGCACTACTTCATTTTAAAAACCATTGGAGGTAACGAAAGACCAGTGAAGTATGGAATAGAGTATAATATTTTCTGCGCATGCGTAGATTAACTGACTTTCTACACATGCGCACCGGTAACAAAAAGGGCGACAACGCGACAATGCGACATACATTTTGTCGCATTGTCGCGTGTCGCGTTTCAGTTAATTTGTTAAATGCATACTATGGTCAATATTTTAATAAAGCGCGACACACGACAGTGCGACATCGCGACATTTTGATACATTTTGATGAAATGTCGCGTTGTCGCATTGTCGCGTGTCGCGTGTCGCGTTTTAGTGAATTCTTACATATCTTAGATAGGGCGACAATGCGACAACGCGACATATTTTGACCCTGAAAAGTGTCGCTATGTCGCGTGTCGCACTTTGGAGGAACAGAGTAAATGTTATTCGAAACGCGACACGCGACAATGCGACAAACAGGCGAAATGTCGCGTTGTCACGCTTTGGTTAATTTTCACCTCATTTTGCTTGTTTTTGAGAGGGCGACAACGCGACAATGCGACAACGCGACAATGTCCCTTCTCGGATTCCATAGCTGTTCTCAATGCTGATAGTGGACATAACCGTTTTTGAGCTTGTAACATGGTCTGTTCCGCTTGTGTACTCGTGACGTACGAGAACAGTGTCAGTATATTTTACACTTCATACAGACGATAAGTATCTGCCAGTAAGTCATCATTAAAAGCCATGGAAACCAGGCACTGAGGTGTAAAAAGATTCAGAAGCAAGTGCCTCGTCACGCAAGGGACCATTGGGATCTGTGAAACAATAAAATAAATGACATCCACTTTTGATAACAGAAAGGAATATTTAGATGCCTAAAGATTTCCTACCACAAAAGCAATTGTAAACATGAGGCATAGAAAACAACGTCAAACATTCATTGACGTAAATTAAATGTTACTTATACATGACGGGTGATAACTACCTAAAAGTAATTTCACTCGTCAAAACCATAACTAAACCACCAGAAATGCTGTAAACAAACACAAAGCAACGTAAAGTACTCTGACTCTACCGACATAGAGATTAAAGAGGAGTTTTGTATTTTGCTGGTGCACCATCGACATGCTAATATGTGCAAATTAACCCGTATGTATTTTGGTTCTTTCATGACCCTAAATATAACAAAACTTCCGTTGGATAAAATTTTGCAGCAAACTTAAATGAAAAGACTGCGCATAACTATCATGGCAAAATTGCCGTCAGAGAACCAAATGTTTGCTTCTGACGCTGCAATACGACTTAATTAAAACAATCTTTTTGAAGGTTGATACTGGAATGTACAATGTCACCGACGGCCAAGAATCGACAGCAGTAGTCAGAGTCAACTTATAATGATTTCATATACACATGAAGGTATTAGTACCATTTTGCCGGTATATTCAGTGCCGTGAGTGAGTTAGGTTTAAGCAGTTTGAGGCATCACAGGATTGCAAGGTTCATAAAGGCGGAGGTTGGGCAGATACTACGTACTTATAGTTTGTATAAAAGAACAAATTTCATGCTCTCAAATTGTCAAGATAGTCAGGTTGACTTATCACCTGAAACGTGGGTAAAATATCTTCATTTGGGTTTTCAGTGCTCCTTCAGGAAGCTTCAGGGTAAACAATTCGTTTTCATTTATTTAAACGCACACACTGACAGGTTAACATCACTATAATACAGAGCGAAATCAATGGATGTTTTTAAAATGACAACATAGGCTACGTTTCCAACATCTCGGAACTTCGACAACTGCTTAGGATTAATTTACTACTTTGTGTAAAAGTCTCAGACACGACAATTTCACTTGACGGGAGAACGACAGCAATACTGATTCACGCTTGTTAGATAACAATTTCACGAAATGAGTAATCACCTTTCCTGTGCCATCTATGGCGATGTGGTAGTCTAGTGGTTATATTGTTCCCTCGTTACCCTCGATAATTCAGGGTTTCGATTCCTCACTTGGGTACAACATGTGAAGCCCATATCTGGAGTCCCAGATATGCTAAAAGCGCCTTAAAACCATACACATTCACTCTGAGAGTGCCGTGTGATGTTTTTGTGGCTGCATTCTTATGCTCGTGCGACCGCTGTGATCACGTGACCCCATGCACGTTTTATTTTGTTTCACGTTTAACACTTTATGACCACACATAGGTCGCTAAGCTAATGTTCAAACATTCTACAGATCATAGATGTGTGCATGGCGCAGCAGGCACATCACATGAATTACCCGACACATTGACGCTTGACTCGCTTGACTTGTAGGGGTTGGGAGTCTCTTACCACATGACCGCACAGATTCGTTCCCGTTGTCCTTCCCCTTACCTTCATTCTTGAGACACTTTTGTCTTGATGTTAGGTTTCTATCTTGCGTGAACACAGTTTCAGATTCATATTTCTTATGTATCAAGACTTGACAGGGTAAACCTCCAAACTGAGGACTCGTACCCGATCATGGAGGGATAGCTTTTCAACTGCCCGTTCATCACTTTCATGACATTTCGAAGACCGTGGACATCTTACTTTATCTTGTTTGATGTGCTTATATTATCGTTTTCATTATAATTCTGATTTTCACTTTCCTGCATGGATAGGAATCGTATTGGAATTTCCCTTTGAGTAGAAGTCTGGTTAGGTAGGTCTAGATCAAGAAAGTCACTATTCATGAGATTTTCAACAACATGGCCCGGAAGGCTAGATTGTGTTTACACTACCAAAATGGTCTCAGGCAAGACATATCATTAGCACCTTTGGACTTCTTTGCAGCGCCCATTTCTGTTCGAATTTCGAAAATGTTGAATGTCCCCAAAGGGTGCAATATATTCACTCCTCTTTCGATACCCGTGAAGGTCCGGATTAAAATATTGGCATTCAGTAACCGATGATTGGGTGGTCAGATTCGCTGACTTGGTTGGCACATGTCCTTTGTTCCCAACTGCGCAGATCTATGCTCATGCTGCTGATCTCTGAATTGTCTGGCCTAGTCCGTGTCATTTACAAACCGCCACCCTATAGCTGGATTATTGCTGTGAGCGGCGTAAAACTCAGTTGAATCACTCACTCTTCCGATAGTTTGGCGACTGAACAGGAATCATTGTCACGTCTGCCTTGACAATTTACGTCTGTTACTACGGACAGACACAAAATTATTTTATTGTTTTCATTATATATATGAATGAAAAAGAACATTGTAATCTCCAGTCGATGATAACATACACATTAATGAACATTTATACTTTCAGATGGGACATAGTAAATATCTTAAGTTAGAAATGACGTAATGACGACATGGTCGAATTCAACCAATCAGTGCAAGCGCACAGGCACGTTAAAATATAACATGACTTAAGTTAGAAAATATGGATAAAATGACCAGCATACTGACTATAGTGTCTTACTAGCGAAAACAACCAGCCCAAAATACATTCAAACACTGACACCATGTTACCACAGTTAAACGTTTAAATGAGAAATGGCCTCTAACGCCTCAGGTTTGTTCTGACGAAACTCCGGAGCAGCGTAATTCAGGGAGTTACATGTCGTTTTGTGTGCTGCGTTGTTGTTCAAGTGTCATTACAAGTATACAATAACGCATACACCTGCGCAGTCTGTCTGAGCTGGCATTTCTACACATTTGCATGACGCTGCAGAGGCATTAATGACACATCATGTGTAGCAATCTACCATTTTCTACAAAGCAACCAGGGAACCGATGAGATGTGTCAACCAAGTCAGCGAATCTGACCACCCGATCCTGTTAGTCGCCTCTTACGACAGGCATAGTCGCCTATTATGGCAAGCATGGGTTGCTGAAGGGCTATTCTACTCCGGGACCTTCACGGGTCTAATTAGTTGGAGACACAGGAAGGCAGTAACTTTGCAAAATGCATTGTGTCTAAGGGGAAAATCAAACTTTAAAGCTGTTTTTTCTACACTTTTTAGTTAGAAATTGTTTCAAGAGGGTATTAATACCTAAAAAATGACACATATTAATGTTACAGCTATAGTCAAACCAAGAAAAGACTTAGAGATGGTTTATTGCAGTCTGGGTGGAGGGGATTTCCCAGCCGTGACTAGGGGTCAGGGGGTAAATATTTGGAAAAGTGAGTTTATCGTTTTTTCACAATATCCTCTCTAATAATTGCTTTCCATCAGGAACAATGAAAATATTTAAGGTTCATTAATTCGTTGGAGGCACTGTACTTTGAAAAATGCATTCTGTCTAAGGGAGAAATCAAACTTTAAAGCTGTTTGTTCACACTTTCTAGTTGGCAATTGTGTTAAGAAAGTATTTTTGATTCAGTAGCTCTAAAATGATCAATTTGGATGCTACAGCTATACTTAAAGCTTCAAGGTGAATTCTCACTTTGGCATTCTATAACATTGAGTTACCATTACTTATACTTATGTACCTGTATACCGAATCTTCACGTATTGTGTCCAGAAGACTCTCAATCTCAACTTCGTCTGAATCCTCAATTCCACTCAAATCTAAGTTCTTGCTGGATATTATGTCAGTAAGCTGTTGTGGAAGGATGTTGCCTTTAAGCTGTTGTGGAAGGATGTTGCCTTTAGTCCACTGATATTTGATAGCGTTTACGCCTTCTTTCAACCACCCATTGCCCACAGGATGAGCAACACTGGGGTGATTCTTGTCAGCACTGACCCAGATCAAGGTCTGACCCATATGCTGTATGTGCATATGTCGGGACTCTCTGGAAGGTGGAAGGAGACTCATGTGTACACAATCATAGTTTGTCATAGTCTGTCCTCCCTTGGGCTTGAACTTCTTCATGAACATTTGGTAGCTAGCCTCATTTACATTGTTTGTGACTAAATGACCATACCTATGAAAATACAAATGATTCTAAAGACTTCGGCAAACATTTACATATTCAGGGTGAGATTCAGGGAGAACTTAGCCGCGTCTGACAAAGGCGCTGGTGGATAACATCCTGTAAATGCATGCAGGGCTGGCAAGACATTGCCGAGAGTGGACCCTTTCAGGTCAGTGATACTTTGTACATCCGAACGTCTTAGTTTGTCACCAGTGCCTGTATCAAACAGAACAGACGCTTTCACCTTTCGAACGAACTTCAGAAGCAGAATCAACACATCTGTATCTTGTGTTTGTATCCCAACGCGTGCAGGAGAAGTGTGCTGGGCATCAACATGCCAAATACGAAGAATGATTCTAGTGTCTGCTTCTTCCTGTGATGAACACAAAGCATTCTCTGGAGTGACAGACACTGATATTCACCATCTGTGGCCGTCAACAAAAATGTTTTTTGTTTAAACAGAACTGTAGTCGCCGTTCAATAGTATGCACATTTTTCCCACTACAAGAAATATTAAAATCATCAACAAATAACGATCCATCTATTAAAACTTTAGATAAACTGTTGATTGTAATACATAGAGGTTAAATTGACAATATTACATACATCATTTTATCTGCTATCTGTCAACAGGTGACGTGGACATGGAGTGTGACCATGGTGGTTTACATTTGAAATGAAGGGTGAATTTATAAGAGTATTGATTTCTTTAGCTCAATCGTATATTTTGAGTATAACCTTGCCTTTCAATATGTCACAAGACGTCCTATGGGGACTTAACTGAATAGGCGTATAGAATTTCATGTTCAACTTATGACAATGTATGAAGCATTACAATTAACTTATTTACTGACATATGGATGATGTAGACATCCATGGGCAGTTAACAAGTACTCACTGTCAAAGAAGTCCGTCTTGGTAAAGCATACGTCTGTCTTTTAACTGAATTCAGGAGTCTATAACCTGACTGATGGTTCTAGTACTCTGTGTAAACGAAAAATATGAGAACTTATTTAAAGACTGAGTGACAGGTTCAGATGTATTCGTGAACTGGGTGCACGAATACGTCAAATGTCGCCACCAACGCACTCGTAGCAGTTGATTGGCTGAGTAGTGTATGATCATCGCGTGTTTGGCGGGCTCAGTTACGGCGATGGCCTGAACAACACAGTTGAGCTATCTGTGAACCTATCAGGGAAATACATATTTGTCATTATTATGTTATTGGAATTTAAGCCGCCAATCAATTTGTGACATACCGGATCAATATGATAAATGAAACGAAACCACAAGCTGTGACATACATTTATGTTTGTGCTCTTGAAGGAACACTGATGGAAATATTTATCAGAATCACCTCGATACAAATGTTCTGTATACGTCTACGTGAAGTGTCCAATTATATATGAAATAACACCAAAATTTATCAATTAATTCAATTCCCTTTTTTCTTTAGAACCACCCCCTCCCCCAAACAAACAAAAATAATAACAATAAAATAAAATAAAATGGTCAATAAAAATATATTTGAGGCGCTTCAGAGTTCAACCATGTCAAGTCTGTCTGGCAGTCAACAGATAATGTTGTGACTTTGGTGGTTATTTCAGGGGTTGTCTGGAGGACACACGCTTAAGTTTCCGTGCCTTCCTCAGACTGAACAAGTTTCTTTGCTTCAGAAAAACTGATGTTTCTGGAAAATTTAATTCTATTTATTTTTCATGTGGTGTTTCCAGACTGGACAGTCTTTAGAGTATGATGGGTGACTCCCTGAACAGTTGACAGGTGTCAACTTTGATATTGCTCTAACCTGCTTTGATTGATGTCGGAGCAGTCGGCGTTGAAAATGAAAAAAAGGTAAGTGTTAGCTGGTTGTGTTTGTGAGTTCTTTCGTGTTGAGAACCGTTTAACAAACATAACGCCTTGATCTCTCATCTCAAACACTATGTCAGCTTCCGTCATATCAGCAAACAACTGATCCCTGTCTCGTACAATTCCGTTACTGGTATTGAGCGTTCTATGTGCTGTGACTGAAACAGGAACTCCGACAAATGAAACTGTTGACATAAGGTTGGTAGATTGCTGTTTTCTGTTGCATTCTATCAGCAAAGAACCTGATCGTAATCTTCGGATGTTTTTAACTTCACAGCTATGCCTTGAATACCCTTAGATATGGCAAAAGGGTTAAGTTTGAGAGGTGTTTTGTCAACTGTCTCAAACACTAAAAATCGTGGCCAATGTTCTACAGAGTTTAATGGTCTTTGTTCATCTTCATTATCCAGTGGACGTTTTGTCTTTTTGGAAGGGGTTTGGTATTCCATGTTTGTTGGTTATATGGTTCATCATCCGAGCTTCCCACCCCCCACGGAGTATCACAAGGACAAAGATTAGAAACATTAAAAGATTAACAATTCTACCAGATTGGCCCATGAGCCACCGACTTCTGGGCATAAGACTCTAGGCAAAGTTAAAAACATCATATTGAAATTTGGTACAAACAAATGTGCCAAGTCCAAAAGTAAACTTTTTCAAATTACATTTGTGTACTGACATACAAGTCCATACACAGGGCCAGACAGTGACCAGCCGATTG